>NW_027248563.1:0-111283 GCF_031021105.1 Erythrolamprus reginae | reverse complement strand
CAATCGCTCAATCGCTCAATCGCTCAATCGCTCAATCGCTCAATCGCTCAATCGCTCAATCGCTCAATCGCTCAATCGCTCAAATACTTAAATACTTCTGCACATGTGTTCTCCCAAGTCTGCGGAGAGGGGCGGCATACAAATCCAATACTTAATTACTTAATTACTTAATTACTTAATTACTTAATTACTTAATTGCTTAATTGCTTAATTGCTTAATTGCTTAATTGCTTAATTGCTTAATTGCTTAATTGCTTAATTGCTTAATTGCTTAATTGCTTAATCGCTCAATCGCTCAATCGCTCAATCGCTCAATCGCTCAATCGCTCAATCGCTCAATCGCTCAATCGCTCAATCGCTCAATCGCTCAATCGCTCAATCGCTCAATCGCTCAATCGCTCAATCGCTCAATCGCTCAATCGCTCAATCGCTCAATCGCTCAATCGCTCAATCGCTCAATCGCTCAATCGCTCAATCGCTCAAATACTTAAATACTTAAATACTTCTGCACATGTGTTCTCCCAAGTCTGCGGAGAGGGGCGGCATACAAATCCAATACTTAATTGCTTAATTGCTTAATTGCTTAATTGCTTAATTGCTTAATTGCTTAATTGCTTAATTGCTTAATTGCTTAATTGCTTAATTGCTTAATTGCTTAATTGCTTAATTGCTTAATTGCTTAATTGCTTAATTGCTTAATTGCTTAATTGCTTAATTGCTCAATCGCTCAATCGCTCAATCGCTCAATCGCTCAATCGCTCAATCGCTCAATCGCTCAATCGCTCAATCGCTCAATCGCTCAATCGCTCAATCGCTCAATCGCTCAAATACTTAAATACTTCTGCACATGTGTTCTCCCAAGTCTGCGGAGAGGGGCGGCATACAAATCCAATACTTAATTACTTAATTACTTAATTACTTAATTACTTAATTGCTTAATTGCTTAATTGCTTAATTGCTTAATTGCTTAATTGCTTAATTGCTTAATTGCTTAATTGCTTAATTGCTTAATCGCTTAATCGCTTAATCGCTTAATCGCTTAATCGCTTAATCGCTCAATCGCTCAATCGCTCAATCGCTCAATCGCTCAATCGCTCAATCGCTCAATCGCTCAATCGCTCAATCGCTCAATCGCTCAATCGCTCAATCGCTCAATCGCTCAATCGCTCAATCGCTCAATCGCTCAATCGCTCAATCGCTCAATCGCTCAATCGCTCAATCGCTCAATCGCTCACATACTTAAATACTTAAATACTTCTGCACATGTGTTCTCCCAAGTCTGCGGAGAGGGGCGGCATACAAATCCAATACTTAATTACTTAATTACTTAATTGCTTAATTGCTTAATTGCTTAATTGCTTAATTGCTTAATCGCTTAATCGCTCAATCGCTCAATCGCTCAATCGCTCAATCGCTCAATCGCTCCATCGCTCCATCGCTCCATCGCTCCATCGCTCCATCGCTCAATCGCTCAATCGCTCAATCGCTCAATCGCTCAATCGCTCAATCGCTCAATCGCTCAATCGCTCAATCGCTCAATCGCTCAATCGCTCAATCGCTCAATCGCTCAATCGCTCAAATACTTAAATACTTCTGCACATGTGTTCTCCCAAGTCTGCGGAGAGGGGCGGCATACAAATCCAATACTTAATTACTTAATTACTTAATTACTTAATTACTTAATTACTTAATTACTTAATTACTTAATTACTTAATTACTTAATTACTTAATTACTTAATTACTTAATTGCTTAATTGCTTAATTGCTTAATTGCTTAATTGCTTAATTGCTTAATTGCTTAATTGCTTAATCGCTTAATTGCTTAATTGCTTAATTGCTTAATCGCTCAATCGCTCAATCGCTCAATCGCTCAATCGCTCAATCGCTCAATCGCTCAATCGCTCAATCGCTCAATCGCTCAATCGCTCAATCGCTCAATCGCTCAATCGCTCAATCGCTCAATCGCTCAATCGCTCAATCGCTCAATCGCTCAATCGCTCAAATACTTAAATACTTACATACTTAAATACTTAAATACTTAAATACTTAAATACTTAAATACTTAAATACTTAAATACTTAAATACTTAAATACTTAATTACTTAATTACTTAATTGCTTAATTGCTTAATTGCTTAATTGCTTAATTGCTTAATTGCTTAATTGCTTAATTGCTTAATTGCTTAATTGCTTAATTGCTTAATTGCTTAATCGCTTAATTGCTTAATTGCTTAATTGCTTAATCGCTTAATCGCTTAATCGCTTAATCGCTTAATCGCTTAATCGCTCAATCGCTCAATCGCTCAATCGCTCAATCGCTCAATCGCTCAATCGCTCAATCGCTCAATCGCTCAATCGCTCAATCGCTCAATCGCTCAATCGCTCAACCGCTCAACCGCTCAACCGCTCAATCGCTCAATCGCTCAACCGCTCAACCGCTCAACCGCTCAATCGCTCAATCGCTCAATCGCTCAACCGCTCAACCGCTCAATCGCTCAATCGCACAATCGCTCAATCGCTCAATCGCTCAATCGCACAATCGCTCAATCGCTCAATCGCTCAATCGCTCAAATACTTAAATACTTAAATACTTAAATACTTAAATACTTACATACTTACATACTTACATACTTAAATACTTAAATACTTAAATACTTAAATACTTAAATACTTAAATACTTAAATACTTACATACTTACATACTTACATACTTAAATACTTACATACTTAAATACTTAAATACTTTAATACTTTAATACTTTAATACTTAAGTACTGAAATACTTAAGTACTGAAATACTTAAGTACTTAAATATTTAAGTACTTAAGTACTGAAATACTGAAATACTTGAATGTTCCCGGGGGGGGGGAGTTGCGTGCACACACACGTGGATACCCTTCAGCTTCCTGTGCATGCGCAGTGTACCATGTTGCCAAACTCAGATTTCCTTGCTTCTGCACATGTGTTCTCCCAAGTCTGCGGAGAGGGGCGGCATACAAATCCAATACTTAATTGCTTAATTGCTTAATTGCTTAATTGCTTAATTGCTTAATTGCTTAATTGCTTAATTGCTTAATTGCTTAATTGCTTAATTGCTTAATTGCTTAATTGCTTAATTGCTTAATTGCTTAATTGCTTAATTGCTTAATCGCTTAATCGCTTAATCGCTTAATCGCTTAATCGCTTAATCGCTTAATCGCTTAATCGCTTAATCTCTTAATCGCTTAATCGCTTAATCGCTTAATCGCTTAATCGCTTAATCGCTCAATCGCTCAATCGCTCAATCGCTCAATCGCTCCATCGCTCCATCGCTCCATCGCTCAATCGCTCAATCGCTCAATCGCTCAATCGCTCAATCGCTCAATCGCTCAATCGCTCAATCGCTCAATCGCTCAATCGCTCAATCGCTCAATCGCTCAATCGCTCAATCGCTCAATCGCTCAATCGCTCAATCGCTCAATCGCTCAAATACTTAAATACTTCTGCACATGTGTTCTCCCAAGTCTGCGGAGAGGGGCGGCATACAAATCCAATACTTAATTACTTAATTACTTAATTACTTAATTACTTAATTACTTAATTACTTAATTACTTAATTACTTAATTACTTAATTACTTAATTACTTAATTACTTAATTACTTAATTACTTAATTACTTAATTACTTAATTGCTTAATTGCTTAATTACTTGCTTAATTGCTTAATTGCTTAATTGCTTAATTGCTTAATTGCTTAATTGCTTAATTGCTTAATTGCTTAATTGCTTAATTGCTTAATTGCTTAATTGCTTAATCGCTTAATCGCTTAATCGCTTAATCGCTTAATCGCTCAATCGCTCAATCGCTCAATCGCTCAATCGCTCAATCGCTCAATCGCTCAATCGCTCAATCGCTCAATCGCTCAATCGCTCAATCGCTCAATCGCTCAATCGCTCAATCGCTCAATCGCTCAATCGCTCAATCGCTCAATCGCTCAAATACTTAAATACTTAAATACTTCTGCACATGTGTTCTCCCAAGTCTGCGGAGAGGGGCGGCATACAAATCCAATACTTAATTACTTAATTACTTAATTACTTAATTACTTAATTACTTAATTACTTAATTACTTAATTACTTAATTACTTAATTACTTAATTACTTAATTACTTAATTACTTAATTACTTAATTACTTAATTACTTAATTACTTAATTACTTAATTACTTAATTAATTGCTTAATTGCTTAATTGCTTAATTGCTTAATTGCTTAATTGCTTAATTGCTTAATTGCTTAATTGCTTAATTGCTTAATTGCTTAATTGCTTAATTGCTTAATTGCTTAATTGCTTAATTGCTTAATTGCTTAATTGCTTAATTGCTTAATTGCTTAATTGCTTAAATTGCTTAATCGGTTAATCGCTCAATCGCTCAATCGCTCAATCGCTCAATCGCTCAATCGCTCAATCGCTCAATCGCTCAATCGCTCAAATACTTAAATACTTCTGCACATGTGTTCTCCCAAGTCTGCGGAGAGGGGCGGCATACAAATCCAATACTTAATTGCTTAATTGCTTAATTGCTTAATTGCTTAATTGCTTAATTGCTTAATTGCTTAATTGCTTAATTGCTTAATTGCTTAATTGCTTAATTGCTTAATTGCTTAATTGCTTAATTGCTTAATTGCTTAATTGCTTAATTGCTTAATTGCTTAATTGCTTAATTGCTTAATTGCTTAATTGCTTAATTGCTTAATTGCTCAATCGCTCAATCGCTCAATCGCTCAATCGCTCAATCGCTCAATCGCTCAATCGCTCAATCGCTCAATCGCTCAATCGCTCAATCGCTCAATCGCTCAATCGCTCAATCGCTCAATCGCTCAATCGCTCAATCGCTCAATCGCTCAAATACTTAAATACTTAAATACTTCTGCACATGTGTTCTCCCAAGTCTGCGGAGAGGGGCGGCATACAAATCCAATACTTAATTACTTAATTACTTAATTACTTAATTACTTAATTACTTAATTACTTAATTACTTAATTACTTAATTACTTAATTACTTAATTACTTAATTACTTAATTACTTAATTACTTAATTACTTAATTACTTACTTAATTGCTTAATTGCTTAATTGCTTAATTGCTTAATTGCTTAATTGCTTAATTGCTTAATTGCTTAATTGCTTAATTGCTTAATTGCTTAATCGCTTAATCGCTTAATCGCTTAATCGCTTAATCGCTTAATCGCTTAATCGCTTAATCGCTTAATCGCTTAATCGCTTAATCGCTTAATCGCTTAATCGCTTAATCGCTTAATCGCTTAATCGCTTAATCGCTTAATCGCTTAATCGCTTAATCGCTTAATCGCTTAATCGCTTAATCGCTTAATCGCTCAATCGCTCAATCGCTCAATCGCTCAATCGCTCAAATACTTAAATACTTCTGCACATGTGTTCTCCCAACTCTGCGGAGAGGGGCGGCATACAAATCCAATACTTAATTACTTAATTACTTAATTACTTAATTACTTAATTGCTTAATTGCTTAATTGCTTAATCGCTCAATCGCTCAATCGCTCAATCGCTCAATCGCTCAATCGCTCAATCGCTCAATCGCTCAATCGCTCAATCGCTCAATCGCTCAATCGCTCAATCGCTCAATCGCTCAATCGCTCAATCGCTCAATCGCTCAATCGCTCAATCGCTCAATCGCTCAAATACTTAAATACTTCTGCACATGTGTTCTCCCAAGTCTGCGGAGAGGGGCGGCATACAAATCCAATACTTAATTACTTAATTACTTAATTGCTTAATTGCTTAATTGCTTAATTGCTTAATTGCTTAATTGCTTAATTGCTTAATTGCTTAATCGCTCAATCGCTCAATCGCTCAATCGCTCAATCGCTCAATCGCTCAATCGCTCAATCGCTCAATCGCTCAATCGCTCAATCGCTCAATCGCTCAATCGCTCAATCGCTCAATCGCTCAATCGCTCAATCGCTCAATCGCTCAATCGCTCAATCGCTCAATCGCTCAAATACTTAAATACTTCTGCACATGTGTTCTCCCAAGTCTGCGGAGAGGGGCGGCATACAAATCCAATACTTAATTGCTTAATTGCTTAATTGCTTAATTGCTTAATTGCTTAATTGCTTAATTGCTTAATTGCTTAATTGCTTAATTGCTTAATTGCTTAATCGCTTAATCGCTTAATCGCTTAATCGCTTAATCGCTTAATCGCTTAATCGCTTAATCGCTTAATCGCTTAATCGCTTAATCGCTTAATCGCTTAATCGCTTAATCGCTTAATCGCTTAATCGCTTAATCGCTTAATCGCTTAATCGCTCAATCGCTCAATCGCTCAATCGCTCAAATACTTAAATACTTCTGCACATGTGTTCTCCCAAGTCTGCGGAGAGGGGCGGCATACAAATCCAATACTTAATTACTTAATTACTTAATTGCTTAATTGCTTAATTGCTTAATTGCTTAATTGCTTAATTGCTTAATCGCTTAATCGCTCAATCGCTCAATCGCTCAATCGCTCAATCGCTCAATCGCTCAATCGCTCAATCGCTCAATCGCTCAATCGCTCAATCGCTCAATCGCTCAATCGCTCAATCGCTCAATCGCTCAATCGCTCAATCGCTCAAATACTTAAATACTTCTGCACATGTGTTCTCCCAAGTCTGCGGAGAGGGGCGGCATACAAATCCAATACTTAATTACTTAATTACTTAATTACTTAATTACTTAATTGCTTAATTGCTTAATTGCTTAATTGCTTAATTGCTTAATTGCTTAATTGCTTAATCGCTCAATCGCTCAATCGCTCAATCGCTCAATCGCTCAATCGCTCAATCGCTCAATCGCTCAATCGCTCAATCGCTCAATCGCTCAATCGCTCAATCGCTCAATCGCTCAATCGCTCAATCGCTCAATCGCTCAATCGCTCAATCGCTCAATCGCTCAATCGCTCAATCGCTCAATCGCTCAATCGCTCAATCGCTCAATCGCTCAAATACTTAAATACTTAAATACTTCTGCACATGTGTTCTCCCAAGTCTGCGGAGAGGGGCGGCATACAAATCCAATACTTAATTGCTTAATTGCTTAATTGCTTAATTGCTTAATTGCTTAATTGCTTAATTGCTTAATTGCTTAATTGCTTAATTGCTTAATTGCTTAATTGCTTAATTGCTTAATTGCTTAATTGCTTAATTGCTTAATTGCTTAATTGCTCAATCGCTCAATCGCTCAATCGCTCAATCGCTCAATCGCTCAATCGCTCAATCGCTCAATCGCTCAATCGCTCAATCGCTCAATCGCTCAATCGCTCAATCGCTCAAATACTTAAATACTTCTGCACATGTGTTCTCCCAAGTCTGCGGAGAGGGGCGGCATACAAATCCAATACTTAATTACTTAATTACTTAATTACTTAATTACTTAATTGCTTAATTGCTTAATTGATTAATTGCTTAATTGCTTAATTGCTTAATTGCTTAATTGCTTAATTGCTTAATTGCTTAATCGCTTAATCGCTTAATCGCTTAATCGCTTAATCGCTTAATCGCTCAATCGCTCAATCGCTCAATCGCTCAATCGCTCAATCGCTCAATCGCTCAATCGCTCAATCGCTCAATCGCTCAATCGCTCAATCGCTCAATCGCTCAATCGCTCAATCGCTCAATCGCTCAATCGCTCAATCGCTCAATCGCTCAATCGCTCAATCGCTCACATACTTAAATACTTAAATACTTCTGCACATGTGTTCTCCCAAGTCTGCGGAGAGGGGCGGCATACAAATCCAATACTTAATTACTTAATTACTTAATTGCTTAATTGCTTAATTGCTTAATTGCTTAATTGCTTAATCGCTTAATCGCTCAATCGCTCAATCGCTCAATCGCTCAATCGCTCAATCGCTCCATCGCTCCATCGCTCCATCGCTCCATCGCTCCATCGCTCAATCGCTCAATCGCTCAATCGCTCAATCGCTCAATCGCTCAATCGCTCAATCGCTCAATCGCTCAATCGCTCAATCGCTCAATCGCTCAATCGCTCAATCGCTCAAATACTTAAATACTTCTGCACATGTGTTCTCCCAAGTCTGCGGAGAGGGGCGGCATACAAATCCAATACTTAATTACTTAATTACTTAATTACTTAATTACTTAATTACTTAATTACTTAATTACTTAATTACTTAATTACTTAATTACTTAATTACTTAATTACTTAATTACTTAATTACTTAATTACTTAATTGCTTAATTGCTTAATTGCTTAATTGCTTAATTGCTTAATTGCTTAATTGCTTAATTGCTTAATCGCTTAATCGCTTAATTGCTTAATTGCTTAATCGCTTAATCGCTCAATCGCTCAATCGCTCAATCGCTCAATCGCTCAATCGCTCAATCGCTCAATCGCTCAATCGCTCAATCGCTCAATCGCTCAATCGCTCAATCGCTCAATCGCTCAATCGCTCAATCGCTCAATCGCTCAATCGCTCAATCGCTCAATCGCTCAATCGCTCAAATACTTAAATACTTACATACTTAAATACTTAAATACTTAAATACTTAAATACTTAAATACTTAAATACTTAAATACTTAAATACTTAATTACTTAATTACTTAATTGCTTAATTGCTTAATTGCTTAATTGCTTAATTGCTTAATTGCTTAATTGCTTAATTGCTTAATTGCTTAATTGCTTAATTGCTTAATTGCTTAATTGCTTAATTGCTTAATTGCTTAATTGCTTAATTGCTTAATCGCTTAATCGCTTAATCGCTTAATCGCTTAATCGCTTAATCGCTTAATCGCTCAATCGCTCAATCGCTCAATCGCTCAATCGCTCAATCGCTCAATCGCTCAATCGCTCAATCGCTCAATCGCTCAATCGCTCAATCGCTCAATCGCTCAATCGCTCAATCGCTCAACCGCTCAACCGCTCAACCGCTCAACCGCTCAATCGCTCAATCGCTCAACCGCTCAACCGCTCAACCGCTCAACCGCTCAATCGCTCAATCGCTCAACCGCTCAACCGCTCAATCGCTCAATCGCACAATCGCTCAATCGCTCAATCGCTCAATCGCACAATCGCTCAATCGCTCAATCGCTCAATCGCTCAAATACTTAAATACTTAAATACTTAAATACTTAAATACTTACATACTTACATACTTACATACTTAAATACTTAAATACTTAAATACTTAAATACTTAAATACTTAAATACTTAAATACTTACATACTTACATACTTACATACTTAAATACTTACATACTTAAATACTTAAATACTTTAATACTTTAATACTTTAATACTTAAGTACTGAAATACTTAAGTACTGAAATACTTAAGTACTTAAATATTTAAGTACTTAAGTACTGAAATACTGAAATACTTGAATGTTCCCGGGGGGGGGGGAGTTGCGTGCACACACACGTGGATACCCTTCAGCTTCCTGTGCATGCGCAGTGTACCATGTTGCCAAACTCAGATTTCCTTGCTTCTGCACATGTGTTCTCCCAACTCTGCGGAGAGGGGCGGCATACAAATCCAATACTTAATTACTTAATTACTTAATTACTTAATTACTTAATTGCTTAATTGCTTAATTGCTTAATCGCTCAATCGCTCAATCGCTCAATCGCTCAATCGCTCAATCGCTCAATCGCTCAATCGCTCAATCGCTCAATCGCTCAATCGCTCAATCGCTCAATCGCTCAATCGCTCAATCGCTCAATCGCTCAATCGCTCAATCGCTCAATCGCTCAATCGCTCAAATACTTAAATACTTCTGCACATGTGTTCTCCCAAGTCTGCGGAGAGGGGCGGCATACAAATCCAATACTTAATTACTTAATTACTTAATTGCTTAATTGCTTAATTGCTTAATTGCTTAATTGCTTAATTGCTTAATTGCTTAATTGCTTAATCGCTCAATCGCTCAATCGCTCAATCGCTCAATCGCTCAATCGCTCAATCGCTCAATCGCTCAATCGCTCAATCGCTCAATCGCTCAATCGCTCAATCGCTCAATCGCTCAATCGCTCAATCGCTCAATCGCTCAATCGCTCAATCGCTCAAATACTTAAATACTTCTGCACATGTGTTCTCCCAAGTCTGCGGAGAGGGGCGGCATACAAATCCAATACTTAATTGCTTAATTGCTTAATTGCTTAATTGCTTAATTGCTTAATTGCTTAATTGCTTAATTGCTTAATTGCTTAATCGCTTAATCGCTTAATCGCTTAATCGCTTAATCGCTTAATCGCTTAATCGCTTAATCGCTTAATCGCTTAATCGCTTAATCGCTTAATCGCTTAATCGCTTAATCGCTTAATCGCTTAATCGCTTAATCGCTTAATCGCTTAATCGCTTAATCGCTCAATCGCTCAATCGCTCAATCGCTCAAATACTTAAATACTTCTGCACATGTGTTCTCCCAAGTCTGCGGAGAGGGGCGGCATACAAATCCAATACTTAATTACTTAATTACTTAATTGCTTAATTGCTTAATTGCTTAATTGCTTAATTGCTTAATTGCTTAATCGCTTAATCGCTCAATCGCTCAATCGCTCAATCGCTCAATCGCTCAATCGCTCAATCGCTCAATCGCTCAATCGCTCAATCGCTCAATCGCTCAATCGCTCAATCGCTCAATCGCTCAATCGCTCAATCGCTCAATCGCTCAATCGCTCAAATACTTAAATACTTCTGCACATGTGTTCTCCCAAGTCTGCGGAGAGGGGCGGCATACAAATCCAATACTTAATTACTTAATTACTTAATTACTTAATTACTTAATTACTTAATTACTTAATTACTTAATTGCTTAATTGCTTAATTGCTTAATTGCTTAATTGCTTAATTGCTTAATTGCTTAATTGCTTAATCGCTCAATCGCTCAATCGCTCAATCGCTCAATCGCTCAATCGCTCAATCGCTCAATCGCTCAATCGCTCAATCGCTCAATCGCTCAATCGCTCAATCGCTCAATCGCTCAATCGCTCAATCGCTCAATCGCTCAATCGCTCAATCGCTCAATCGCTCAATCGCTCAATCGCTCAATCGCTCAATCGCTCAATCGCTCAAATACTTAAATACTTAAATACTTCTGCACATGTGTTCTCCCAAGTCTGCGGAGAGGGGCGGCATACAAATCCAATACTTAATTGCTTAATTGCTTAATTGCTTAATTGCTTAATTGCTTAATTGCTTAATTGCTTAATTGCTTAATTGCTTAATTGCTTAATTGCTTAATTGCTTAATTGCTTAATTGCTTAATTGCTTAATTGCTTAATTGCTTAATTGCTTAATCGCTCAATCGCTCAATCGCTCAATCGCTCAATCGCTCAATCGCTCAATCGCTCAATCGCTCAATCGCTCAATCGCTCAATCGCTCAATCGCTCAATCGCTCAATCGCTCAATCGCTCAAATACTTAAATACTTCTGCACATGTGTTCTCCCAAGTCTGCGGAGAGGGGCGGCATACAAATCCAATACTTAATTACTTAATTACTTAATTACTTAATTACTTAATTGCTTAATTGCTTAATTGATTAATTGCTTAATTGCTTAATTGCTTAATTGCTTAATTGCTTAATTGCTTAATTGCTTAATCGCTTAATCGCTTAATCGCTTAATCGCTTAATCGCTTAATCGCTCAATCGCTCAATCGCTCAATCGCTCAATCGCTCAATCGCTCAATCGCTCAATCGCTCAATCGCTCAATCGCTCAATCGCTCAATCGCTCAATCGCTCAATCGCTCAATCGCTCAATCGCTCAATCGCTCAATCGCTCAATCGCTCAATCGCTCAATCGCTCACATACTTAAATACTTAAATACTTCTGCACATGTGTTCTCCCAAGTCTGCGGAGAGGGGCGGCATACAAATCCAATACTTAATTACTTAATTACTTAATTGCTTAATTGCTTAATTGCTTAATTGCTTAATTGCTTAATCGCTTAATCGCTCAATCGCTCAATCGCTCAATCGCTCAATCGCTCAATCGCTCCATCGCTCCATCGCTCCATCGCTCCATCGCTCCATCGCTCAATCGCTCAATCGCTCAATCGCTCAATCGCTCAATCGCTCAATCGCTCAATCGCTCAATCGCTCAATCGCTCAATCGCTCAATCGCTCAATCGCTCAATCGCTCAAATACTTAAATACTTCTGCACATGTGTTCTCCCAAGTCTGCGGAGAGGGGCGGCATACAAATCCAATACTTAATTACTTAATTACTTAATTACTTAATTACTTAATTACTTAATTACTTAATTACTTAATTACTTAATTACTTAATTACTTAATTACTTAATTACTTAATTACTTAATTACTTAATTACTTAATTGCTTAATTGCTTAATTGCTTAATTGCTTAATTGCTTAATTGCTTAATTGCTTAATTGCTTAATTGCTTAATCGCTTAATCGCTTAATCGCTTAATCGCTTAATCGCTTAATCGCTCAATCGCTCAATCGCTCAATCGCTCAATCGCTCAATCGCTCAATCGCTCAATCGCTCAATCGCTCAATCGCTCAATCGCTCAATCGCTCAATCGCTCAATCGCTCAATCGCTCAATCGCTCAATCGCTCAATCGCTCAATCGCTCAATCGCTCAATCGCTCAAATACTTAAATACTTACATACTTAAATACTTAAATACTTAAATACTTAAATACTTAAATACTTAAATACTTAAATACTTAAATACTTAATTACTTAATTACTTAATTGCTTAATTGCTTAATTGCTTAATTGCTTAATTGCTTAATTGCTTAATTGCTTAATTGCTTAATTGCTTAATTGCTTAATTGCTTAATTGCTTAATTGCTTAATTGCTTAATTGCTTAATTGCTTAATCGCTTAATCGCTTAATCGCTTAATCGCTTAATCGCTCAATCGCTCAATCGCTCAATCGCTCAATCGCTCAATCGCTCAATCGCTCAATCGCTCAATCGCTCAATCGCTCAATCGCTCAATCGCTCAATCGCTCAATCGCTCAATCGCTCAATCGCTCAACCGCTCAACCGCTCAACCGCTCAACCGCTCAATCGCTCAATCGCTCAACCGCTCAACCGCTCAACCGCTCAACCGCTCAATCGCTCAATCGCTCAACCGCTCAACCGCTCAATCGCTCAATCGCACAATCGCTCAATCGCTCAATCGCTCAATCGCACAATCGCTCAATCGCTCAATCGCTCAATCGCTCAAATACTTAAATACTTAAATACTTAAATACTTAAATACTTACATACTTACATACTTACATACTTAAATACTTAAATACTTAAATACTTAAATACTTAAATACTTAAATACTTAAATACTTACATACTTACATACTTACATACTTAAATACTTACATACTTAAATACTTAAATACTTTAATACTTTAATACTTTAATACTTAAGTACTGAAATACTTAAGTACTGAAATACTTAAGTACTTAAATATTTAAGTACTTAAGTACTGAAATACTGAAATACTTGAATGTTCCCGGGGGGGGGGAGTTGCGTGCACACACACGTGGATACCCTTCAGCTTCCTGTGCATGCGCAGTGTACCATGTTGCCAAACTCAGATTTCCTTGCTTCTGCACATGTGTTCTCCCAAGTCTGCGGAGAGGGGCGGCATACAAATCCAATACTTAATTGCTTAATTGCTTAATTGCTTAATTGCTTAATTGCTTAATTGCTTAATTGCTTAATTGCTTAATTGCTTAATTGCTTAATTGCTTAATTGCTTAATTGCTTAATTGCTTAATTGCTTAATTGCTTAATTGCTTAATCGCTTAATCGCTTAATCGCTTAATCGCTTAATCGCTTAATCGCTTAATCGCTTAATCTCTTAATCGCTTAATCGCTTAATCGCTTAATCGCTTAATCGCTTAATCGCTCAATCGCTCAATCGCTCAATCGCTCAATCGCTCCATCGCTCCATCGCTCCATCGCTCAATCGCTCAATCGCTCAATCGCTCAATCGCTCAATCGCTCAATCGCTCAATCGCTCAATCGCTCAATCGCTCAATCGCTCAATCGCTCAATCGCTCAATCGCTCAATCGCTCAATCGCTCAATCGCTCAATCGCTCAAATACTTAAATACTTCTGCACATGTGTTCTCCCAAGTCTGCGGAGAGGGGCGGCATACAAATCCAATACTTAATTACTTAATTACTTAATTACTTAATTACTTAATTACTTAATTACTTAATTACTTAATTACTTAATTACTTAATTACTTAATTACTTAATTACTTAATTACTTAATTACTTAATTACTTAATTGCTTAATTACTTAATTACTTGCTTAATTGCTTAATTGCTTAATTGCTTAATTGCTTAATTGCTTAATTGCTTAATTGCTTAATTGCTTAATTGCTTAATTGCTTAATTGCTTAATCGCTTAATCGCTTAATCGCTTAATCGCTTAATCGCTTAATCGCTCAATCGCTCAATCGCTCAATCGCTCAATCGCTCAATCGCTCAATCGCTCAATCGCTCAATCGCTCAATCGCTCAATCGCTCAATCGCTCAATCGCTCAATCGCTCAATCGCTCAATCGCTCAATCGCTCAATCGCTCAATCGCTCAAATACTTAAATACTTAAATACTTCTGCACATGTGTTCTCCCAAGTCTGCGGAGAGGGGCGGCATACAAATCCAATACTTAATTACTTAATTACTTAATTACTTAATTACTTAATTACTTAATTACTTAATTACTTAATTACTTAATTACTTAATTACTTAATTACTTAATTACTTAATTACTTAATTACTTAATTACTTAATTACTTAATTACTTAATTACTTAATTACTTAATTACTTAATTACTTAATTACTTAATTAATTGCTTAATTGCTTAATTGCTTAATTGCTTAATTGCTTAATTGCTTAATTGCTTAATTGCTTAATTGCTTAATTGCTTAATTGCTTAATTGCTTAATTGCTTAATTGCTTAATTGCTTAATTGCTTAATTGCTTAATTGCTTAATTGCTTAATTGCTTAAATTGCTTAATCGGTTAATCGCTCAATCGCTCAATCGCTCAATCGCTCAATCGCTCAATCGCTCAATCGCTCAATCGCTCAATCGCTCAAATACTTAAATACTTCTGCACATGTGTTCTCCCAAGTCTGCGGAGAGGGGCGGCATACAAATCCAATACTTAATTGCTTAATTGCTTAATTGCTTAATTGCTTAATTGCTTAATTGCTTAATTGCTTAATTGCTTAATTGCTTAATTGCTTAATTGCTTAATTGCTTAATTGCTTAATTGCTTAATTGCTTAATTGCTTAATTGCTTAATTGCTTAATCGCTCAATCGCTCAATCGCTCAATCGCTCAATCGCTCAATCGCTCAATCGCTCAATCGCTCAATCGCTCAATCGCTCAATCGCTCAAATACTTAAATACTTCTGCACATGTGTTCTCCCAAGTCTGCGGAGAGGGGCGGCATACAAATCCAATACTTAATTACTTAATTGCTTAATTGCTTAATTGCTTAATTGCTTAATTGCTTAATTGCTTAATTGCTTAATTGCTCAATCGCTCAATCGCTCAATCGCTCAATCGCTCAATCGCTCAATCGCTCAATCGCTCAATCGCTCAATCGCTCAATCGCTCAATCGCTCAATCGCTCAAATACTTAAATACTTCTGCACATGTGTTCTCCCAAGTCTGCGGAAAGGGGCGGCATACAAATCCAATACTTAATTACTTAATTACTTAATTACTTAATTACTTAATTACTTAATTACTTAATTACTTAATTACTTAATTACTTAATTACTTAATTACTTAATTACTTAATTACTTAATTACTTAATTGCTTAATTACTTGCTTAATTACTTGCTTAATTGCTTAATTGCTTAATTGCTTAATTGCTTAATTGCTTAATTGCTTAATTGCTTAATTGCTTAATTGCTTAATTGCTTAATTGCTTAATTGCTTAATTGCTTAATCGCTTAATCGCTGAATCGCTCAATCGCTCAATCGCTCAATCGCTCAATCGCTCAATCGCTCAATCGCTCAATCGCTCAATCGCTCAATCGCTCAATCGCTCAATCGCTCAATCGCTCAATCGCTCAATCGCTCAATCGCTCAATCGCTCAATCGCTCAATCGCTCAATCGCTCAATCGCTCAATCGCTCAATCGCTCAAATACTTAAATACTTAAATACTTCTGCACATGTGTTCTCCCAAGTCTGCGGAGAGGGGCGGCATACAAATCCAATACTTAATTACTTAATTACTTAATTACTTAATTACTTAATTACTTAATTACTTAATTACTTAATTACTTAATTACTTAATTACTTAATTACTTAATTACTTAATTACTTAATTACTTAATTACTTAATTACTTAATTACTTAATTACTTAATTACTTAATTACTTAATTACTTAATTACTTAATTACTTAATTACTTAATTACTTAATTACTTGCTTAATTGCTTAATTGCTTAATTGCTTAATTGCTTAATTGCTTAATTGCTTAATTGCTTAATTGCTTAATTGCTTAATTGCTTAATTGCTTAATTGCTTAATTGCTTAATTGCTTAATTGCTTAATTGCTTAATTGCTTAATTGCTTAATTGCTTAATTGCTTAATCGGTTAATCGCTCAATCGCTCAATCGCTCAATCGCTCAATCGCTCAATCGCTCAATCGCTCAATCGCTCAATCGCTCAATCGCTCAATCGCTCAAATACTTAAATACTTCTGCACATGTGTTCTCCCAAGTCTGCGGAGAGGGGCGGCATACAAATCCAATACTTAATTGCTTAATTGCTTAATTGCTTAATTGCTTAATTGCTTAATTGCTTAATTGCTTAATTGCTTAATTGCTTAATTGCTTAATTGCTTAATTGCTTAATTGCTTAATTGCTTAATTGCTTAATTGCTTAATTGCTTAATTGCTTAATTGCTTAATCGCTTAATCGCTTAATCGCTTAATCGCTCAATCGCTCAATCGCTCAATCGCTCAATCGCTCAATCGCTCAATCGCTCAATCGCTCAATCGCTCAATCGCTCAAATACTTAAATACTTAAATACTTCTGCACATGTGTTCTCCCAAGTCTGCGGAGAGGGGCGGCATACAAATCCAATACTTAATTACTTAATTGCTTAATTGCTTAATTGCTTAATTGCTTAATTGCTTAATTGCTTAATTGCTTAATTGCTCAATCGCTCAATCGCTCAATCGCTCAATCGCTCAATCGCTCAATCGCTCAATCGCTCAATCGCTCAATCGCTCAATCGCTCAATCGCTCAATCGCTCAATCGCTCAAATACTTAAATACTTCTGCACATGTGTTCTCCCAAGTCTGCGAAGAGGGGCGGCATACAAATCCAATACTTAATTACTTAATTACTTAATTACTTAATTACTTAATTGCTTAATTGCTTAATTGCTTAATTGCTTAATTGCTTAATCGCTTAATCGCTTAATCGCTTAATCGCTTAATCGCTTAATCGCTTAATCGCTTAATCGCTTAATCGCTTAATCGCTTAATCGCTTAATCGCTTAATCGCTTAATCGCTTAATCGCTTAATCGCTTAATCGCTTAATCGCTTAATCGCTTAATCGCTTAATCGCTTAATCGCTCAATCGCTCAATCGCTCAATCGCTCAAATACTTAAATACTTCTGCACATGTGTTCTCCCAAGTCTGCGGAGAGGGGCGGCATACAAATCCAATACTTAATTACTTAATTACTTAATTGCTTAATTGCTTAATTGCTTAATTGCTTAATTGCTTAATTGCTTAATTGCTTAATTGCTTAATTGCTTAATTGCTTAATTGCTTAATTGCTTAATTGCTTAATTGCTTAATTGCTTAATTGCTTAATTGCTTAATTACTTAATTACTTGCTTAATTGCTTAATTGCTTAATTGCTTAATTGCTTAATTGCTTAATTGCTTAATTGCTTAATTGCTTAATTGCTTAATTGCTTAATTGCTTAATTGCTTAATTGCTTAATTGCTTAATTGCTTAATTGCTTAATTGCTTAATCGCTTAATCGCTTAATCGCTTAATCGCTTAATCGCTTAATCACATAATTGGTTAATCGCTCAATCGCTCAATCGCTCAATCGCTCAATCGCTCAATCGCTCAATCGCTCAATCGCTCAATCGCTCAATCGCTCAATCGCTCAATCGCTCAATCGCTCAATCGCTCAATCGCTCAATCGCTCAATCGCTCAATCGCTCAAATACTTAAATACTTCTGCACATGTGTTCTCCCAAGTCTGCGGAGAGGGGCGGCATACAAATCCAATACTTAATTACTTAATTGCTTAATTGCTTAATTGCTTAATTGCTTAATTGCTTAATTGCTTAATTGCTTAATTGCTTAATTGCTTAATTGCTTAATTGCTTAATTGCTTAATTGCTTAATTGCTTAATTGCTTAATTGCTTAATTGCTTAATTGCTTAATTGCTTAATCGCTTAATCGCTCAATCGCTTAATCGCTCAATCGCTCAATCGCTCAATCGCTCAATCGCTCAATCGCTCAATCGCTCAATCGCTCAATCGCTCAATCGCTCAATCGCTCAATCGCTCAATCGCTCAATCGCTCAATCGCTCAAATACTTAAATACTTAAATACTTCTGCACATGTGTTCTCCCAAGTCTGCGGAGAGGGGCGGCATACAAATCCAATACTTAATTAATTAATTGCTTAATTGCTTAATTGCTTAATTGCTTAATTGCTTAATTGCTCAATCGCTCAATCGCTCAATCGCTCAATCGCTCAATCGCTCAATCGCTCAATCGCTCAATCGCTCAATCGCTCAATCGCTCAATCGCTCAATCGCTCAATCGCTCAATCGCTCAATCGCTCAATCGCTCAAATACTTAAATACTTCTGCACATGTGTTCTCCCAAGTCTGCGGAGAGGGGCGGCATACAAATCCAATACTTAATTACTTAATTACTTAATTACTTAATTACTTAATTACTTAATCGCTCGATCGCTCGATCGCTCGATCGCTCGATCGCTCGATCGCTCGATCGCTCGATCGCTCGATCGCTCGATCGCTCGATCGCTCAAATACTTAAATACTTAAATACTTCTGCACATGTGTTCTCCCAAGTCTGCGGAGAGTTGCGGCATACAAATCCAATTCTTAATTACTTAATTACTTAATTACTTAATTGCTTAATTGCTTAATTGCTTAATTGCTTAATTGCTTAATTGCTTAATTGCTTAATTGCTTAATTGCTTAATTGCTTAATCGCTTAATCGCTTAATCGCTTAATCGCTTAATCGCTTAATCGCTTAATCGCTTAATCGCTTAATCGCTTAATCGCTTAATCGCTTAATCGCTTAATCGCTTAATCGCTTAATCGCTTAATCGCTCAATCGCTCAATCGCTCAATCGCTCAAATACTTAAATACTTCTGCACATGTGTTCTCCCAAGTCTGCGGAGAGGGGCGGCATACAAATCCAATACTTAATTACTTAATTACTTAATTGCTTAATTGCTTAATTGCTTAATTGCTTAATTGCTTAATTGCTTAATTGCTTAATTGCTTAATTGCTTAATTGCTTAATTGCTTAATTGCTTAATTGCTTAATTGCTTAATTACTTAATTACTTGCTTAATTGCTTAATTGCTTAATTGCTTAATTGCTTAATTGCTTAATTGCTTAATTGCTTAATTGCTTAATTGCTTAATTGCTTAATTGCTTAATTGCTTAATTGCTTAATTGCTTAATCGCTTAATCGCTTAATCACATAATTGGTTAATCGCTCAATCGCTCAATCGCTCAATCGCTCAATCGCTCAATCGCTCAATCGCTCAATCGCTCAATCGCTCAATCGCTCAATCGCTCAATCGCTCAATCGCTCAATCGCTCAATCGCTCAATCGCTCAATCGCTCAAATACTTAAATACTTCTGCACATGTGTTCTCCCAAGTCTGCGGAGAGGGGCGGCATACAAATCCAATACTTAATTACTTAATTGCTTAATTGCTTAATTGCTTAATTGCTTAATTGCTTAATTGCTTAATTGCTTAATTGCTTAATTGCTTAATTGCTTAATTGCTTAATTGCTTAATTGCTTAATTGCTTAATTGCTTAATTGCTTAATTGCTTAATTGCTTAATTGCTCAATCGCTTAATCGCTCAATCGCTCAATCGCTCAATCGCTCAATCGCTCAATCGCTCAATCGCTCAATCGCTCAATCGCTCAATCGCTCAATCGCTCAATCGCTCAATCGCTCAATCGCTCAAATACTTAAATACTTAAATACTTCTGCACATGTGTTCTCCCAAGTCTGCGGAGAGGGGCGGCATACAAATCCAATACTTAATTAATTAATTGCTTAATTGCTTAATTGCTTAATTGCTTAATTGCTTAATTGCTTAATCGCTCAATCGCTCAATCGCTCAATCGCTCAATCGCTCAATCGCTCAATCGCTCAATCGCTCAATCGCTCAATCGCTCAATCGCTCAATCGCTCAATCGCTCAATCGCTCAATCGCTCAATCGCTCAATCGCTCAAATACTTAAATACTTCTGCACATGTGTTCTCCCAAGTCTGCGGAGAGGGGCGGCATACAAATCCAATACTTAATTACTTAATTACTTAATTACTTAATTACTTAATTAATTAATCGCTCAATCGCTCGATCGCTCGATCGCTCGATCGCTCGATCGCTCGATCGCTCGATCGCTCGATCGCTCGATCGCTCGATCGCTCGATCGCTCGATCGCTCAAATACTTAAATACTTAAATACTTCTGCACATGTGTTCTCCCAAGTCTGCGGATAGTTGCGGCATACAAATCCAATTCTTAATTACTTAATTACTTAATTACTTAATTACTTAATTGCTTAATTGCTTAATTGCTTAATTGCTTAATTGCTTAATTGCTTAATCGCTTAATCGCTTAATCGCTTAATCGCTTAATCGCTCAATCGCTCAATCGCTCAATCGCTCAAATACTTAAATACTTCTGCACATGTGTTCTCCCAAGTCTGCGGAGAGGGGCGGCATACAAATCCAATACTTAATTACTTAATTACTTAATTACTTAATTACTTAATTGCTTAATTGCTTAATTGCTTAATTGCTTAATCGCTTAATCGCTCAATCGCTCAATCGCTCAATCGCTCAATCGCTCAATCGCTCAATCGCTCAATCGCTCAATCGCTCAATCGCTCAATCGCTCAATCGCTCAATCGCTCAATCGCTCAATCGCTCAATCGCTCAATCGCTCAATCGCTCAATCGCTCAATCGCTCAATCGCTCAATCGCTCAATCGCTCAATCGCTCAATCGCTCAAATACTTAAATACTTCTGCACATGTGTTCTCCCAAGTCTGCGGAGAGGGGCGGCATACAATATCCAATACTTAATTACTTAATTGCTTAATTGCTTAATTGCTTAATTGCTTAATTGCTTAATTGCTTAATTGCTTAATTGCTTAATTGCTTAATTGCTTAATTGCTTAATTGCTTAATTTCTTAATTGCTTAATTGCTTAATTGCTTAATTGCTTAATTGCTTAATTGCTTAATTTCTTAATTGCTTAATTGCTTAATTGCTTAATTGCTTAATTGCTTAATTGCTTAATTGCTTAATCGCATAATCGGTTAATCGCTCAATCGCTCAATCGCTCAATCGCTCAATCGCTCAATCGCTCAATCGCTCAATCGCTCAATCGCTCAATCGCTCAATCGCTCAATCGCTCAATCGCTCAATCGCTCAATCGCTCAAATACTTAAATACTTAAATACTTCTGCACATGTGTTCTCCCAAGTCTGCGGAGAGGGGCGGCATACAAATCCAATACTTAATTACTTAATTGCTTAATTGCTTAATTGCTTAATTGCTTAATTGCTTAATTGCTTAATTGCTTAATTGCTTAATTGCTTAATTGCTTAATTGCTTAATTGCATAATTGCTTAATTGCTTAATCGCTTAATCGCTTAATCGCTTAATCGCTCAATCGCTCAATCGCTCAATCGCTCAATCGCTCAATCGCTCAATCGCTCAATCGCTCAATCGCTCAATCGCTCAATCTCTCAATCGCTCAATCGCCCAATCGCTCAAATACTTAAATACTTAAATACTTCTGCACATGTGTTCTCCCAAGTCTGCGGAGAGGGGCGGCATACAAATCCAATACTTAATTACTTAATTGCTTAATTGCTTAATTGCTTAATTGCTTAATTGCTTAATTGCTTAATTGCTTAATCGCTCAATCGCTCAATCGCTCAATCGCTCAATCGCTCAATCGCTCAATCGCTCAATCGCTCAATCGCTCAATCGCTCAATCGCTCAATCGCTCAATCGCTCAATCGCTCAATCGCTCAATCGCTCAATCGCTCAAATACTTAAATACTTCTGCACATGTGTTCTCCCAAGTCTGCGAAGAGGGGCGGCATACAAATCCAATACTTAATTACTTAATTACTTAATTACTTAATTACTTAATTGCTTAATTGCTTAATTGCTTAATTGCTTAATTGCTTAATTGCTTAATCGCTTAATCGCTTAATCGCTTAATCGCTTAATCGCTTAATCGCTTAATCGCTTAATCGCTTAATCGCTTAATTGCTTAATTGCTTAATTGCTTAATTGCTCAATCGCTCAATCGCTCAATCGCTCAATCGCTCAATCGCTCAATCGCTCAATCGCTCAATCGCTCAATCGCTCAATCGCTCAATCGCTCAATCGCTCAAATACTTAAATACTTCTGCACATGTGTTCTCCCAAGTCTGCGGAGAGGGGCGGCATACAAATCCAATACTTAATTACTTAATTACTTAATTACTTAATTACTTAATTGCTTAATTGCTTAATTGATTAATTGATTAATTGATTAATTGATTAATTGATTAATTGATTAATTGCTTAATTGCTTAATTGCTTAATTGCTTAATCGCTTAATCGCTTAATCGCTTAATCGCTCAATCGCTCAATCGCTCAATCGCTCAATCGCTCAATCGCTCAATCGCTCAATCGCTCAATCGCTCAATCGCTCAATCGCTCAATCGCTCAATCGCTCAATCGCTCAATCGCTCAATCGCTCAATCGCTCAATCGCTCAATCGCTCAATCGCTCAATCGCTCAATCGCTCAATCGCTCACATACTTAAATACTTAAATACTTCTGCACATGTGTTCTCCCAAGTCTGCGGAGAGGGGCGGCATACAAATCCAATACTTAATTACTTAATTACTTAATTGCTTAATTGCTTAATTGCTTAATTGCTTAATTGCTTAATCGCTTAATCGCTCAATCGCTCAATCGCTCAATCGCTCCATCGCTCCATCGCTCCATCGCTCCATCGCTCCATCGCTCCATCGCTCCATCGCTCAATCGCTCAATCGCTCAATCGCTCAATCGCTCAATCGCTCAATCGCTCAATCGCTCAATCGCTCAATCGCTCAATCGCTCAATCGCTCAAATACTTAAATACTTCTGCACATGTGTTCTCCCAAGTCTGCGGAGAGGGGCGGCATACAAATCCAATACTTAATTACTTAATTACTTAATTACTTAATTACTTAATTACTTAATTACTTAATTACTTAATTACTTAATTACTTAATTACTTAATTACTTAATTACTTAATTACTTAATTACTTAATTACTTAATTACTTAATTACTTAATTACTTAATTACTTAATTACTTAATTACTTAATTACTTAATTAATTGCTTAATTGCTTAATTGCTTAATTGCTTAATTGCTTAATTGCTTAATTGCTTAATTGCTTAATTGCTTAATTGCTTAATTGCTTAATTGCTTAATTGCTTAATTGCTTAATTGCTTAATTGCTTAATTGCTTAATTACTTGCTTAATTACTTGCTTAATTACTTGCTTAATTACTTGCTTAATTACTTGCTTAATTACTTGCTTAATTACTTGCTTAATTACTTGCTTAATTACTTGCTTAATTGCTTGCTTGCTTAATTGCTTAATTGCTTAATTGCTTAATTGCTTAATTGCTTAATTGCTTAATTGCTTAATTGCTTAATTGCTTAACTGCTTAATTGCTTAATTGCTTAATTGCTTAATTGCTTAATCGGTTAATCGCTCAATCGCTCAATCGCTCAATCGCTCAATCGCTCAATCGCTCAATCGCTCAACCGCTCAATCGCTCAATCGCTCAATCGCTCAATCGCTCAAATACTTAAATACTTCTGCACATGTGTTCTCCCAAGTCTGCGGAGAGGGGCGGCATACAAATCCAATACTTAATTGCTTAATTGCTTAATTGCTTAATTGCTTAATTGCTTAATTGCTTAATTGCTTAATTGCTTAATTGCTTAATTGCTTAATTGCTTAATTGCTTAATTGCTTAATTGCTTAATTGCTTAATTGCTTAATTGCTTAATCGCTTAATTGCTTAATCGCTTAATCGCTCAATCGCTCAATCGCTCAATCGCTCAATCGCTCAATCGCTCAATCGCTCAATCGCTCAAATACTTAAATACTTAAATACTTCTGCACATGTGTTCTCCCAAGTCTGCGGAGAGGGGCGGCATACAAATCCAATACTTAATTACTTAATTGCTTAATTGCTTAATTGCTTAATTGCTTAATTGCTTAATTGCTTAATTGCTTAATTGCTTAATTGCTTAATTGCTCAATCGCTCAATCGCTCAATCGCTCAATCGCTCAATCGCTCAATCGCTCAATCGCTCAATCGCTCAATCGCTCAATCGCTCAATCGCTCAATCGCTCAATCGCTCAATCGCTCAATCGCTCAATCGCTCAATCGCTCAATCGCTCAATCGCTCAATCGCTCAATCGCTCAATCGCTCAATCGCTCAAATACTTAAATACTTCTGCACATGTGTTCTCCCAAGTCTGCGGAGAGGGGCGGCATACAAATCCAATACTTAATTACTTAATTACTTAATTGCTTAATTGCTTAATTGCTTAATTGCTTAATTGCTTAATTGCTTAATTGCTTAATTTCTTAATTGCTTAATTGCTTAATTGCTTAATTGCTTAATTGCTTAATTGCTTAATTGCTTAATTGCTTAATTGCTTAATTGCTTAATTGCTTAATTGCTTAATTGCTTAATTGCTTAATTGCTTAATTGCTTAATTGCTTAATTGCTTAATTACTTGCTTAATTGCTTAATTGCTTAATTACTTGCTTAATTGCTTAATTGCTTAATTGCTTAATTGCTTAATTGCTTAATTGCTTAATTGCTTAATTGCTTAATTGCTTAATTGCTTAATTGCTTAATTGCTTAATTGCTTAATTGCTTAATTGCTTAATTGCTTAATTGCTTAATTGCTTAATCGCATAATCGGTTAATCGCTCAATCGCTCAATCGCTCAATCGCTCAATCGCTCAATC
The DNA here is from genome assembly GCF_031021105.1 of Erythrolamprus reginae. Taxonomy (NCBI): domain Eukaryota; kingdom Metazoa; phylum Chordata; class Lepidosauria; order Squamata; family Dipsadidae; genus Erythrolamprus; species Erythrolamprus reginae. The sequence continues at coordinate 85,927 of NW_027248563.1, read as the reverse complement.
GCTCAATCGCTCAAATACTTAAATACTTAAATACTTCTGCACATGTGTTCTCCCAAGTCTGCGGAGAGGGGCGGCATACAAATCCAATACTTAATTACTTAATTGCTTAATTGCTTAATTGCTTAATTGCTTAATTGCTTAATTGCTTAATTGCTTAATTGCTTAATTGCTTAATTGCTTAATTGCTTAATTGCTTAATTGCTTAATCGCTTAATCGCTTAATCGCTTAATCGCTCAATCGCTCAATCGCTCAATCGCTCAATCGCTCAATCGCTCAATCGCTCAATCGCTCAATCGCTCAATCGCTCAATCGCTCAATCGCTCAATCGCTCAATCGCTCAATCGCTCAAATACTTAAATACTTCTGCACATGTGTTCTCCCAAGTCTGCGGAGAGGGGCGGCATACAAATCCAATACTTAATTACTTAATTGCTTAATTGCTTAATTGCTTAATTGCTTAATTGCTTAATTGCTTAATTGCTTAATTGCTTAATTGCTTAATTGCTTAATTGCTTAATTGCTTAATTGCTTAATCGCTTAATCGCTTAATCGCTTAATCGCTCAATCGCTCAATCGCTCAATCGCTCAATCGCTCAATCGCTCAATCGCTCAATCGCTCAATCGCTCAATCGCTCAATCGCTCAATCGCTCAATCGCTCAATCGCTCAATCGCTCAATCGCTCACATACTTAAATACTTAAATACTTCTGCACATGTGTTCTCCCAAGTCTGCGGAGAGGGGCGGCATACAAATCCAATACTTAATTACTTAATTACTTAATTGCTTAATTGCTTAATTGCTTAATTGCTTAATCGCTCAATCGCTCAATCGCTCAATCGCTCAATCGCTCAATCGCTCCATCGCTCAATCGCTACATCGCTCCATCGCTCCATCGCTCAATCGCTCAATCGCTCAATCGCTCAATCGCTCAATCGCTCAATCGCTCAATCGCTCAATCGCTCAACCGCTCAATCGCTCAACCGCTCAATCGCTCAATCGCTCAATCGCTCAATCGCTCAAATACTTAAATACTTCTGCACATGTGTTCTCCCAAGTCTGCGAAGAGGGGCGGCATACAAATCCAATACTTAATTACTTAATTACTTAATTACTTAATTACTTAATTGCTTAATTGCTTAATTGCTTAATTGCTTAATTGCTTAATTGCTTAATTGCTTAATTGCTTAATTGCTTAATTGCTTAATCACTTAATTGCTTAATCGCTTAATCGCTCAATCGCTCAATCGCTCAATCGCTCAATCGCTCAATCGCTCAATCGCTCAATCGCTCAATCGCTCAAATACTTAAATACTTAAATACTTCTGCACATGTGTTCTCCCAAGTCTGCGGAGAGGGGCGGCATACAAATCCAATACTTAATTACTTAATTGCTTAATTGCTTAATTGCTTAATTGCTTAATTGCTTAATTGCTTAATTGCTTAATTGCTTAATTGCTCAATCGCTCAATCGCTCAATCGCTCAATCGCTCAATCGCTCAATCGCTCAATCGCTCAATCGCTCAATCGCTCAATCGCTCAATCGCTCAATCGCTCAATCGCTCAATCGCTCAATCGCTCAATCGCTCAATCGCTCAATCGCTCAATCGCTCAATCGCTCAAATACTTAAATACTTCTGCACATGTGTTCTCCCAAGTCTGCGGAGAGGGGCGGCATACAAATCCAATACTTAATTACTTAATTACTTAATTGCTTAATTGCTTAATTGCTTAATTGCTTAATTGCTTAATTGCTTAATTGCTTAATTGCTTAATTGCTTAATTGCTTAATTGCTTAATTGCTTAATTGCTTAATTGCTTAATTGCTTAATTGCTTAATTGCTTAATTGCTTAATTGCTTAATTGCTTAATTGCTTAATTGCTTAATTGCTTAATTGCTTAATTGCTTAATTGCTTAATTGCTTAATTGCTTAATTGCTTAATTGCTTAATTGCTTAATTGCTTAATTGCTTAATTGCTTAATTGCTTAATTGCTTAATTGCTTAATTGCTTAATTGCTTAATTGCTTAATTGCTTAATTGCTTAATTGCTTAATTGCTTAATCGCATAATCGGTTAATCGCTCAATCGCTCAATCGCTCAATCGCTCAATCGCTCAATCGCTCAATCGCTCAAATACTTAAATACTTAAATACTTCTGCACATGTGTTCTCCCAAGTCTGCGGAGAGGGGCGGCATACAAATCCAATACTTAATTACTTAATTGCTTAATTGCTTAATTGCTTAATTGCTTAATTGCTTAATTGCTTAATTGCTTAATTGCTTAATTGCTTAATTGCTTAATTGCTTAATTGCTTAATTGCTTAATTGCTTAATTGCTTAATTGCTTAATTGCTTAATTGCTTAATTGCTTAATTGCTTAATCGCTTAATCGCTTAATCGCTCAATCGCTCAATCGCTCAATCGCTCAATCGCTCAATCGCTCAATCGCTCAATCGCTCAATCGCTCAATCGCTCAATCGCTCAATCGCTCAATCGCTCAAATACTTAAATACTTCTGCACATGTGTTCTCCCAAGTCTGCGGAGAGGGGCGGCATACAAATCCAATACTTAATTACTTAATTACTTAATTGCTTAATTGCTTAATTGCTTAATTGCTTAATTGCTTAATTGCTTAATTGCTTAATTGCTTAATTGCTTAATTGCTTAATTGCTTAATTGCTTAATCGCTTAATCGCTTAATCGCTTAATCGCTCAATCGCTCAATCGCTCAATCGCTCAATCGCTCAATCGCTCAATCGCTCAATCGCTCAATCGCTCAATCGCTCAATCGCTCAATCGCTCAATCGCTCAATCGCTCAATCGCTCAATCGCTCAATCGCTCAATCGCTCACATACTTAAATACTTAAATACTTCTGCACATGTGTTCTCCCAAGTCTGCGGAGAGGGGCGGCATACAAATCCAATACTTAATTACTTAATTACTTAATTGCTTAATTGCTTAATTGCTTAATTGCTTAATCGCTCAATCGCTCCATCGCTCAATCGCTCCATCGCTCAATCGCTCCATCGCTCAATCGCTCCATCGCTCAATCGCTCCATCGCTCAATCGCTCAATCGCTCAATCGCTCAATCGCTCAATCGCTCAATCGCTCAATCGCTCAATCGCTCAATCGCTCAATCGCTCAATCGCTCAATCGCTCAATCGCTCAATCGCTCAATCGCTCAAATACTTAAATACTTCTGCACATGTGTTCTCCCAAGTCTGCGGAGAGGGGCGGCATACAAATCCAATACTTAATTACTTAATTACTTAATTACTTAATTACTTAATTACTTAATTACTTAATTACTTAATTACTTAATTACTTAATTACTTAATTACTTAATTACTTAATTACTTAATTACTTAATTACTTAATTACTTAATTACTTAATTACTTAATTACTTAATTACTTAATTACTTAATTGCTTAATTGCTTAATTGCTTAATTGCTTAATTGCTTAATTACTTAATTACTTAATTACTTAATTAATTGCTTAATTGCTTAATTGCTTAATTGCTTAATTGCTTAATTGCTTAATTGCTTAATTGCTTAATTGCTTAATTGCTTAATTGCTTAATTGCTTAATTGCTTAATTGCTTAATTGCTTAATTGCTTAATTGCTTAATTGCTTAATTGCTTAATTGCTTAATTGCTTAATTGCTTAATTGCTTAAATTGCTTAATTGCTTAATCGGTTAATCGCTCAATCGCTCAATCGCTCAATCGCTCAATCGCTCAATCGCTCAATCGCTCAATCGCTCAATCGCTCAATCGCTCAAATACTTAAATACTTCTGCACATGTGTTCTCCCAAGTCTGCGGAGAGGGGCGGCATACAAATCCAATACTTAATTGCTTAATTGCTTAATTGCTTAATTGCTTAATTGCTTAATTGCTTAATTGCTTAATTGCTTAATTGCTTAATTGCTTAATTGCTTAATTGCTTAATTGCTTAATTGCTTAATTGCTTAATTGCTTAATTGCTTAATTGCTTAATTGCTTAATTGCTTAATTGCTTAATCGCTTAATCGCTCAATCGCTCAATCGCTCAATCGCTCAATCGCTCAATCGCTCAATCGCTCAATCGCTCAAATACTTAAATACTTAAATACTTCTGCACATGTGTTCTCCCAAGTCTGCGGAGAGGGGCGGCATACAAATCCAATACTTAATTACTTAATTGCTTAATTGCTTAATTGCTTAATTGCTTAATTGCTTAATTGCTTAATTGCTCAATCGCTCAATCGCTCAATCGCTCAATCGCTCAATCGCTCAATCGCTCAATCGCTCAATCGCTCAATCGCTCAATCGCTCAATCGCTCAATCGCTCAATCGCTCAATCGCTCAATCGCTCAAATACTTAAATACTTCTGCACATGTGTTCTCCCAAGTCTGCGAAGAGGGGCGGCATACAAATCCAATACTTAATTACTTAATTACTTAATTACTTAATTACTTAATTACTTAATTGCTTAATTGCTTAATTGCTTAATTGCTTAATTGCTTAATCGCTTAATCGCTTAATCGCTTAATCGCTTAATCGCTTAATCGCTTAATCGCTTAATCGCTTAATCGCTTAATCGCTTAATCGCTTAATCGCTTAATCGCTTAATCGCTTAATCGCTTAATCGCTTAATCGCTCAATCGCTCAATCGCTCAATCGCTCAAATACTTAAATACTTCTGCACATGTGTTCTCCCAAGTCTGCGGAGAGGGGCGGCATACAAATCCAATACTTAATTACTTAATTACTTAATTGCTTAATTGCTTAATTGCTTAATTGCTTAATTGCTTAATTGCTTAATTGCTTAATTGCTTAATTGCTTAATTGCTTAATTGCTTAATTGCTTAATTGCTTAATTGCTTAATTACTTGCTTAATTGCTTAATTGCTTAATTGCTTAATTGCTTAATTGCTTAATTGCTTAATTGCTTAATTGCTTAATTGCTTAATTGCTTAATTGCTTAATTGCTTAATTGCTTAATTGCTTAATTGCTTAATTGCTTAATTGCTTAATTGCTTAATTGCTTAATTGCTTAATTGCTTAATTGCTTAATTACTTGCTTAATTGCTTAATTGCTTAATTACTTGCTTAATTGCTTAATTGCTTAATTGCTTAATTGCTTAATTGCTTAATTGCTTAATTGCTTAATTGCTTAATTGCTTAATTGCTTAATTGCTTAATTGCTTAATCGCTTAATCGCTTAATCGCTCAATCGCTCAATCGCTCAATCGCTCAATCGCTCAATCGCTCAATCGCTCAATCGCTCAATCGCTCAATCGCTCAATCGCTCAATCGCTCAATCGCTCAATCGCTCAATCGCTCAAATACTTAAATACTTCTGCACATGTGTTCTCCCAAGTCTGCGGAGAGGGGCGGCATACAAATCCAATACTTAATTACTTAATTACTTAATTGCTTAATTGCTTAATTGCTTAATTGCTTAATTGCTTAATTGCTTAATTGCTTAATTGCTTAATTGCTTAATTGCTTAATTGCTTAATCGCTTAATCGCTTAATCGCTTAATCGCTTAATCGCTCAATCGCTCAATCGCTCAATCGCTCAATCGCTCAATTGCTCAATCGCTCAATCGCTCAATCGCTCAATCGCTCAATCGCTCAATCGCTCAATCGCTCAATCGCTCAATCGCTCAATCGCTCACATACTTAAATACTTAAATACTTCTGCACATGTGTTCTCCCAAGTCTGCGGAGAGGGGCGGCATACAAATCCAATACTTAATTACTTAATTACTTAATTGCTTAATTGCTTAATTGCTCAATCGCTCCATCGCTCAATCGCTCCATCGCTCAATCGCTCCATCGCTCAATCGCTCCATCGCTCAATCGCTCCATCGCTCAATCGCTCCATCGCTCCATCGCTCCATCGCTCAATCGCTCAATCGCTCAATCGCTCAATCGCTCAATCGCTCAATCGCTCAATCGCTCAATCGCTCAATCGCTCAATCGCTCAATCGCTCAATCGCTCAATCGCTCAATCGCTCAATCGCTCAATCGCTCAATCGCTCAAATACTTAAATACTTCTGCACATGTGTTCTCCCAAGTCTGCGGAGAGGGGCGGCATACAAATCCAATACTTAATTACTTAATTACTTAATTACTTAATTACTTAATTACTTAATTACTTAATTACTTAATTACTTAATTACTTAATTACTTAATTACTTAATTACTTAATTACTTAATTACTTAATTACTTAATTACTTAATTACTTAATTACTTAATTGCTTAATTGCTTAATTGCTTAATTGCTTAATTGCTTAATTGCTTAATTGCTTAATTGCTTAATTACTTAATTACTTAATTACTTAATTACTTAATTAATTGCTTAATTGCTTAATTGCTTAATTGCTTAATTGCTTAATTGCTTAATTGCTTAATTGCTTAATTGCTTAATTGCTTAATTGCTTAATTGCTTAATTGCTTAATTGCTTAATTGCTTAATTGCTTAATTGCTTAATTGCTTAATTGCTTAAATTGCTTAATTGCTTAATCGGTTAATCGCTCAATCGCTCAATCGCTCAATCGCTCAATCGCTCAATCGCTCAATCGCTCAATCGCTCAAATACTTAAATACTTCTGCACATGTGTTCTCCCAAGTCTGCGGAGAGGGGCGGCATACAAATCCAATACTTAATTGCTTAATTGCTTAATTGCTTAATTGCTTAATTGCTTAATTGCTTAATTGCTTAATTGCTTAATTGCTTAATTGCTTAATTGCTTAATTGCTTAATTGCTTAATTGCTTAATTGCTTAATTGCTTAATCGCTTAATCGCTCAATCGCTCAATCGCTCAATCGCTCAATCGCTCAATCGCTCAATCGCTCAATCGCTCAAATACTTAAATACTTAAATACTTCTGCACATGTGTTCTCCCAAGTCTGCGGAGAGGGGCGGCATACAAATCCAATACTTAATTACTTAATTGCTTAATTGCTTAATTGCTTAATTGCTTAATTGCTTAATTGCTTAATTGCTTAATTGCTTAATTGCTCAATCGCTCAATCGCTCAATCGCTCAATCGCTCAATCGCTCAATCGCTCAATCGCTCAATCGCTCAATCGCTCAATCGCTCAATCGCTCAATCGCTCAATCGCTCAATCGCTCAATCGCTCAAATACTTAAATACTTCTGCACATGTGTTCTCCCAAGTCTGCGAAGAGGGGCGGCATACAAATCCAATACTTAATTACTTAATTACTTAATTACTTAATTACTTAATTACTTAATTGCTTAATTGCTTAATTGCTTAATTGCTTAATTGCTTAATTGCTTAATCGCTTAATCGCTTAATCGCTTAATCGCTTAATCGCTTAATCGCTTAATCGCTTAATCGCTTAATCGCTTAATCGCTTAATCGCTTAATCGCTTAATCGCTTAATCGCTTAATCGCTTAATCGCTCAATCGCTCAATCGCTCAATCGCTCAAATACTTAAATACTTCTGCACATGTGTTCTCCCAAGTCTGCGGAGAGGGGCGGCATACAAATCCAATACTTAATTACTTAATTACTTAATTGCTTAATTGCTTAATTGCTTAATTGCTTAATTGCTTAATTGCTTAATTGCTTAATTGCTTAATTGCTTAATTGCTTAATTGCTTAATTGCTTAATTGCTTAATTGCTTAATTGCTTAATTGCTTAATTACTTGCTTAATTGCTTAATTGCTTAATTGCTTAATTGCTTAATTGCTTAATTGCTTAATTGCTTAATTGCTTAATTGCTTAATTGCTTAATTGCTTAATTGCTTAATTGCTTAATTGCTTAATTGCTTAATTGCTTAATTGCTTAATTGCTTAATCGCTTAATCGCTTAATCGCTTAATCGCTTAATCGCTTAATCGCATAATTGGTTAATCGCTCAATCGCTCAATCGCTCAATCGCTCAATCGCTCAATCGCTCAATCGCTCAATCGCTCAATCGCTCAATCGCTCAATCGCTCAAATACTTAAATACTTCTGCACATGTGTTCTCCCAAGTCTGCGGAGAGGGGCGGCATACAAATCCAATACTTAATTACTTAATTGCTTAATTGCTTAATTGCTTAATTGCTTAATTGCTTAATTGCTTAATTGCTTAATTGCTTAATTGCTTAATTGCTTAATTGCTTAATTGCTTAATTGCTTAATTGCTTAATTGCTTAATTGCTTAATTGCTTAATTGCTTAATTGCTTAATTGCTTAATCGCTTAATCGCTTAATCGCTTAATCGCTCAATCGCTCAATCGCTCAATCGCTCAATCGCTCAATCGCTCAATCGCTCAATCGCTCAATCGCTCAATCGCTCAATCGCTCAATCGCTCAATCGCTCAATCGCTCAATCGCTCAATCGCTCAATCGCTCAATCGCTCAATCGCTCAAATACTTAAATACTTAAATACTTCTGCACATGTGTTCTCCCAAGTCTGCGGAGAGGGGCGGCATACAAATCCAATACTTAATTAATTAATTGCTTAATTGCTTAATTGCTTAATTGCTTAATTGCTTAATTGCTTAATTGCTCAATCGCTCAATCGCTCAATCGCTCAATCGCTCAATCGCTCAATCGCTCAATCGCTCAATCGCTCAATCGCTCAATCGCTCAATCGCTCAATCGCTCAATCGCTCAATCGCTCAATCGCTCAAATACTTAAATACTTCTGCACATGTGTTCTCCCAAGTCTGCGGAGAGGGGCGGCATACAAATCCAATACTTAATTACTTAATTACTTAATTACTTAATTACTTAATTACTTAATCGCTCGATCGCTCGATCGCTCGATCGCTCGATCGCTCGATCGCTCGATCGCTCGATCGCTCGATCGCTCAAATACTTAAATACTTAAATACTTCTGCACATGTGTTCTCCCAAGTCTGCGGAGAGTTGCGGCATACAAATCCAATTCTTAATTACTTAATTACTTAATTACTTAATTACTTAATTGCTTAATTGCTTAATTGCTTAATTGCTTAATTGCTTAATTGCTTAATCGCTTAATCGCTTAATCGCTTAATCGCTTAATCGCTTAATCGCTTAATCGCTTAATCGCTTAATCGCTTAATCGCTTAATCGCTTAATCGCTTAATCGCTTAATCGCTTAATCGCTTAATCGCTCAATCGCTCAATCGCTCAATCGCTCAAATACTTAAATACTTCTGCACATGTGTTCTCCCAAGTCTGCGGAGAGGGGCGGCATACAAATCCAATACTTAATTACTTAATTACTTAATTACTTAATTGCTTAATTGCTTAATTGCTTAATTGCTTAATCGCTTAATCGCTCCATCGCTCAATCGTTCAATCGCTCAATCGCTCAATCGCTCAATCGCTCAATCGCTCAATCGCTCAATCGCTCAATCGCTCAATCGCTCAATCGCTCAATCGCTCAATCGCTCAATCGCTCAATCGCTCAATCGCTCAATCGCTCAATCGCTCAAATACTTAAATACTTCTGCACATGTGTTCTCCCAAGTCTGCGGAGAGGGGCGGCATACAAATCCAATACTTAATTACTTAATTACTTAATTACTTAATTACTTAATTACTTAATTACTTAATTACTTAATTACTTAATTACTTAATTACTTAATTACTTAATTACTTAATTACTTAATTACTTAATTACTTAATTACTTAATTACTTAATTACTTAATTACTTAATTACTTAATTACTTAATTACTTAATTACTTAATTAATTGCTTAATTGCTTAATTGCTTAATTGCTTAATTGCTTAATTGCTTAATTGCTTAATTGCTTAATTGCTTAATTGCTTAATTGCTTAATTGCTTAATTGCTTAATTGCTTAATTGCTTAATTGCTTAATTGCTTAATTGCTTAATTGCTTAATCGCTTAATCGCTCAATCGCTCAATCGCTCAATCGCTCAATCGCTCAATCGCTCAATCGCTCAATCGCTCAATCGCTCAATCGCTCAATCGCTCAAATACTTAAATACTTCTGCACATGTGTTCTCCCAAGTCTGCGGAGAGGGGCGGCATACAAATCCAATACTTAATTGCTTAATTGCTTAATTGCTTAATTGCTTAATTGCTTAATTGCTTAATTGCTTAATTGCTTAATTGCTTAATTGCTTAATTGCTTAATTGCTTAATTGCTTAATTGCTTAATTGCTTAATTGCTTAATTGCTTAATTGCTTAATTGCTTAATTGCTTAATTGCTTAATTGCTCAATCGCTTAATCGCTCAATCGCTCAATCGCTCAATCGCTCAATCGCTCAATCGCTCAATCGCTCAATCGCTCAATCGCTCAAATACTTAAATACTTAAATACTTCTGCACATGTGTTCTCCCAAGTCTGCGGAGAGGGGCGGCATACAAATCCAATACTTAATTACTTAATTGCTTAATTGCTTAATTGCTTAATTGCTTAATTGCTTAATTGCTTAATTGCTTAATTGCTTAATTGCTCAATCGCTCAATCGCTCAATCGCTCAATCGCTCAATCGCTCAATCGCTCAATCGCTCAATCGCTCAATCGCTCAATCGCTCAATCGCTCAATCGCTCAATCGCTCAATCGCTCAATCGCTCAATCGCTCAAATACTTAAATACTTCTGCACATGTGTTCTCCCAAGTCTGCGAAGAGGGGCGGCATACAAATCCAATACTTAATTACTTAATTACTTAATTACTTAATTACTTAATTGCTTAATTGCTTAATTGCTTAATTGCTTAATTGCTTAATTGCTTAATTGCTTAATTGCTTAATCGCTTAATCGCTTAATCGCTTAATCGTTTAATCGCTTAATCGCTTAATCGCTTAATCGCTTAATCGCTTAATCGCTTAATCGCTCAATCGCTTAATCGCTTAATCGCTTAATCGCTTAATCGCTTAATCGCTCAATCGCTCAATCGCTCAATCGCTCAAATACTTAAATACTTCTGCACATGTGTTCTCCCAAGTCTGCGGAGAGGGGCGGCATACAAATCCAATACTTAATTACTTAATTACTTAATTACTTAATTGCTTAATTGCTTAATTGCTTAATTGCTTAATTGCTTAATTGCTTAATTGCTTAATTGCTTAATTGCTTAATTGCTTAATTGCTTAATTGCTTAATTACTTGCTTAATTGCTTAATTGCTTAATTGCTTAATTGCTTAATTGCTTAATTGCTTAATTGCTTAATTGCTTAATTGCTTAATTGCTTAATTGCTTAATTGCTTAATTGCTTAATTGCTTAATTGCTTAATTGCTTAATCGCTTAATCGCTTAATCGCTTAATCGCATAATTGGTTAATCGCTCAATCGCTCAATCGCTCAATCGCTCAATCGCTCAATCGCTCAATCGCTCAATCGCTCAATCGCTCAATCGCTCAATCGCTCAATCGCTCAATCGCTCAATCGCTCAAATACTTAAATACTTCTGCACATGTGTTCTCCCAAGTCTGCGGAGAGGGGCGGCATACAAATCCAATACTTAATTACTTAATTGCTTAATTGCTTAATTGCTTAATTGCTTAATTGCTTAATTGCTTAATTGCTTAATTGCTTAATTGCTTAATTGCTTAATTGCTTAATTGCTTAATTGCTTAATTGCTTAATTGCTTAATTGCTTAATTGCTTAATTGCTTAATTGCTTAATTGCTTAATTGCTTAATTGCTTAATTGCTTAATCGCTCAATCGCTCAATCGCTCAATCGCTCAATCGCTCAATCGCTCAATCGCTCAATCGCTCAATCGCTCAATCGCTCAATCGCTCAATCGCTCAATCGCTCAATCGCTCAATCGCTCAATCGCTCAATCGCTCAATCGCTCAATCGCTCAATCGCTCAAATACTTAAATACTTAAATACTTCTGCACATGTGTTCTCCCAAGTCTGCGGAGAGGGGCGGCATACAAATCCAATACTTAATTAATTAATTGCTTAATTGCTTAATTGCTTAATTGCTTAATTGCTTAATTGCTTAATTGCTCAATCGCTCAATCGCTCAATCGCTCAATCGCTCAATCGCTCAATCGCTCAATCGCTCAATCGCTCGATCGCTCGATCGCTCAATCGCTCAATCGCTCGATCGCTCAATCGCTCAATCGCTCAATCGCTCAATCGCTCAATCGCTCAAATACTTAAATACTTCTGCACATGTGTTCTCCCAAGTCTGCGGAGAGGGGCGGCATACAAATCCAATACTTAATTACTTAATTACTTAATTACTTAATTACTTAATTACTTAATCGCTCGATCGCTCGATCGCTCGATCGCTCGATCGCTCGATCGCTCGATCGCTCGATCGCTCGATCGCTCGATCGCTCGATCGCTCGATCGCTCAAATACTTAAATACTTAAATACTTCTGCACATGTGTTCTCCCAAGTCTGCGGAGAGTTGCGGCATACAAATCCAATTCTTAATTACTTAATTACTTAATTACTTAATTACTTAATTGCTTAATTGCTTAATTGCTTAATTGCTTAATTGCTTAATTGTTTAATCGCTTAATCGCTTAATCGCTTAATCGCTTAATCGCTTAATCGCTTAATCGCTTAATCGCTTAATCGCTTAATCGCTTAATCGCTTAATCGCTTAATCGCTTAATCGCTTAATCGCTTAATCGCTTAATCGCTTAATCGCTTAATCGCTTAATCGCTCAATCGCTCAATCGCTCAATCGCTCAAATACTTAAATACTTCTTCACATGTGTTCTCCCAAGTCTGCGGAGAGGGGCGGCATACAAATCCAATACTTAATTACTTAATTACTTAATTACTTAATTACTTAATTGCTTAATTGCTTAATTGCTTAATTGCTTAATCGCTTAATCGCTCAATCGCTCAATCGCTCAATCGCTCAATCGCTCAATCGCTCAATCGCTCAATCGCTCAATCGCTCAATCGCTCAATCGCTCAATCGCTCAATCGCTCAATCGCTCAATCGCTCAATCGCTCAATTGCTCAATCGCTCAATCGCTCAATCGCTCAAATACTTAAATACTTCTGCACATGTGTTCTCCCAAGTCTGCGGAGAGGGGCGGCATACAATATCCAATACTTAATTGCTTAATTGCTTAATTGCTTAATTGCTTAATTGCTTAATTGCTTAATTGCTTAATTGCTTAATTGCTTAATTGCTTAATTGCTTAATTGCTTAATTGCTTAATTGCTTAATTGCTTAATTGCTTAATTGCTTAATTGCTTAATTGCTTAATTGCTTAATTGCTTAATCGCATAATCGGTTAATCGCTCAATCGCTCAATCGCTCAATCGCTCAATCGCTCAATCGCTCAATCGCTCAATCGCTCAATCGCTCAATCGCTCAATCGCTCAATCGCTCAATCGCTCAATCGCTCAATCGCTCAATCGCTCAATCGCTCAATCGCTCAAATACTTAAATACTTAAATACTTCTGCACATGTGTTCTCCCAAGTCTGCGGAGAGGGGCGGCATACAAATCCAATACTTAATTACTTAATTGCTTAATTGCTTAATTGCTTAATTGCTTAATTGCTTAATTGCTTAATTGCTTAATTGCTTAATTGCTTAATTGCTTAATTGCTTAATTGCTTAATTGCTTAATTGCTTAATTGCTTAATCGCTTAATCGCTTAATCGCTTAATCGCTCAATCGCTCAATCGCTCAATCGCTCAATCGCTCAATCGCTCAATCGCTCAATCGCTCAATCGCTCAATCGCTCAATCGCTCAATCGCTCAATCGCTCAATCGCTCAATCGCTCAAATACTTAAATATTTAAATACTTCTGCACATGTGTTCTCCCAAGTCTGCGGAGAGGGGCGGCATACAAATCCAATACTTAATTACTTAATTGCTTAATTGCTTAATTGCTTAATTGCTTAATTGCTTAATTGCTTAATTGCTTAATCGCTCAATCGCTCAATCGCTCAATCGCTCAATCGCTCAATCGCTCAATCGCTCAATCGCTCAATCGCTCAATCGCTCAATCGCTCAATCGCTCAATCGCTCAATCGCTCAATCGCTCAATCGCTCAATCGCTCAATCGCTCAATCGCTCAATCGCTCAATCGCTCAATCGCTCAAATACTTAAATACTTCTGCACATGTGTTCTCCCAAGTCTGCGAAGAGGGGCGGCATACAAATCCAATACTTAATTACTTAATTACTTAATTACTTAATTACTTAATTACTTAATTGCTTAATTGCTTAATTTCTTAATTGCTTAATCGCTTAATCGCTTAATCGCTTAATCGCTTAATCGCTTAATCGCTTAATCGCTTAATCGCTTAATCGCTTAATCGCTTAATCGCTTAATCGCTTAATCGCTTAATCGCTTAATCGCTTAATCGCTTAATCGCTTAATCGCTTAATCGCTTAATCGCTTAATCGCTCAATCGCTCAATCGCTCAATCGCTCAATCGCTCAAATACTTAAATACTTCTGCACATGTGTTCTCCCAAGTCTGCGGAGAGGGGCGGCATACAAATCCAATACTTAATTACTTAATTGCTTAATTGCTTAATTGCTTAATTGCTTAATTGCTTAATTGCTTAATTGCTTAATTGCTTAATTGCTTAATTGCTTAATTGCTTAATTGCTTAATTGCTTAATTGCTTAATTGCTTAATTGCTTAATTGCTTAATTGCTTAATTGCTTAATTGCTTGCTTAATTGCTTAATTGCTTAATTGCTTAATTGCTTAATTGCTTAATTGCTTAATTGCTTAATCGCTTAATCGCTTAATCGCTTAATCGCTTAATCGCTTAATCGCTTAATCGCTTAATCGCTTAATCGCTTAATCGCTTAATCGCTTAATCGCTTAATCGCTAAATCGCTTAATCGCTTAATCGCTCAATCGCTCAATCGCTCAATCGCTCAATCGCTCAATCGCTCAATCGCTCAATCGCTCAATCGCTCAATCGCTCAATCGCTCAATCGCTCAATCGCTCAAATACTTAAATACTTCTGCACATGTGTTCTCCCAAGTCTGCGGAGAGGGGCGGCATACAAATCCAATACTTAATTACTTAATTGCTTAATTGCTTAATTGCTTAATTGCTTAATTGCTTAATTGCTTAATTGCTTAATTGCTTAATTGCTTAATTGCTTAATTGCTTAATTGCTTAATTGCTTAATTGCTTAATTGCTTAATTGCTTAATTGCTTAATTGCTTAATTGCTTAATTGCTTAATTGCTTAATTGCTTAATTGCTTAATCGCTCAATCGCTCAATCGCTCAATCGCTCAATCGCTCAATCGCTCAATCGCTCAATCGCTCAATCGCTCAATCGCTCAATCGCTCAATCGCTCAATCGCTCAATCGCTCAAATACTTAAATACTTAAATACTTCTGCACATGTGTTCTCCCAAGTCTGCGGAGAGGGGCGGCATACAAATCCAATACTTAATTAATTAATTGCTTAATTGCTTAATTGCTTAATTGCTTAATTGCTTAATTGCTTAATTGCTCAATCGCTCAATCGCTCAATCGCTCAATCGCTCAATCGCTCAATCGCTCAATCGCTCAATCGCTCAATCGCTCAATCGCTCAATCGCTCAATCGCTCAATCGCTCAATCGCTCAATCGCTCAATCGCTCAATCGCTCAATCGCTCAATGCTCAATCGCTCAATCGCTCAATCGCTCAATCGCTCAAATACTTAAATACTTCTGCACATGTGTTCTCCCAAGTCTGCGGAGAGGGGCGGCATACAAATCCAATACTTAATTACTTAATTACTTAATTACTTAATTACTTAATTACTTAATCGCTCGATCGCTCGATCGCTCGATCGCTCGATCGCTCGATCGCTCGATCGCTCGATCGCTCGATCGCTCGATCGCTCGATCGCTCGATCGCTCGATCGCTCGATCGCTCGATCGCTCGATCGCTCGATCGCTCAAATACTTAAATACTTAAATACTTCTGCACATGTGTTCTCCCAAGTCTGCGGAGAGTTGCGGCATACAAATCCAATTCTTAATTACTTAATTACTTAATTACTTAATTACTTAATTGCTTAATTGCTTAATTGCTTAATTGCTTAATTGCTTAATCGCTTAATCGCTTAATCGCTTAATCGCTTAATCGCTTAATCGCTTAATCGCTTAATCGCTTAATCGCTTAATCGCTTAATCGCTTAATCGCTTAATCGCTTAATCGCTTAATCGCTTAATCGCTTAATCGCTTAATCGCTTAATCGCTTAATCGCTTAATCGCTTAATCGCTTAATCGCTTAATCGCTTAATCGCTCAATCGCTCAATCGCTCAATCGCTCAAATACTTAAATACTTCTGCACATGTGTTCTCCCAAGTCTGCGGAGAGGGGCGGCATACAAATCCAATACTTAATTACTTAATTACTTAATTACTTAATTACTTAATTACTTAATTGCTTAATTGCTTAATTGCTTAATTGCTTAATCGCTTAATCGCTCAATCGCTCAATCGCTCAATCGCTCAATCGCTCAATCGCTCAATCGCTCAATCGCTCAATCGCTCAATCGCTCAATCGCTCAATCGCTCAATCGCTCAATCGCTCAATCGCTCAATCGCTCAATCGCTCAATCGCTCAATCGCTCAAATACTTAAATACTTCTGCACATGTGTTCTCCCAAGTCTGCGGAGAGGGGCGGCATACAATATCCAATACTTAATTACTTAATTGCTTAATTACTTAATTACTTAATTACTTAATTGCTTAATTGCTTAATTGCTTAATTGCTTAATCGCTCAATCGCTCAATCGCTCAATCGCTCAATCGCTCAATCGCTCAATCGCTCAATCGCTCAATCGCTCAATCGCTCAATCGCTCAATCGCTCAATCGCTCAATCGCTCAATCGCTCAATCGCTCAATCGCTCAAATACTTAAATACTTCTGCACATGTGTTCTCCCAAGTCTGCGGAGAGGGGCGGCATACAAATCCAATACTTAATTACTTAATTACTTAATTACTTAATTACTTAATTACTTAATTGCTTAATTGCTTAATTGCTTAATTGCTTAATTGCTTAATTGCTCAATCGCTCAATCGCTCAATCGCTCAATCGCTCAATCGCTCAATCGCTCAATCGCTCAATCGCTCAATCGCTCAATCGCTCAATCGCTCAATCGCTCAATCGCTCAATCGCTCAATCGCTCAATCGCTCAATCGCTCAATCGCTCAATCGCTCAATGCTCAATCGCTCAATCGCTCAATCGCTCAATCGCTCAAATACTTAAATACTTCTGCACATGTGTTCTCCCAAGTCTGCGGAGAGGGGCGGCATACAAATCCAATACTTAATTACTTAATTACTTAATTACTTAATTACTTAATTACTTAATCGCTCGATCGCTCGATCGCTCGATCGCTCGATCGCTCGATCGCTCGATCGCTCGATCGCTCGATCGCTCGATCGCTCGATCGCTCGATCGCTCGATCGCTCGATCGCTCGATCGCTCGATCGCTCGATCGCTCGATCGCTCAAATACTTAAATACTTAAATACTTCTGCACATGTGTTCTCCCAAGTCTGCGGAGAGTTGCGGCATACAAATCCAATTCTTAATTACTTAATTACTTAATTACTTAATTACTTAATTGCTTAATTGCTTAATTGCTTAATTGCTTAATTGCTTAATCGCTTAATCGCTTAATCGCTTAATCGCTTAATCGCTTAATCGCTTAATCGCTTAATCGCTTAATCGCTTAATCGCTTAATCGCTTAATCGCTTAATCGCTTAATCGCTTAATCGCTTAATCGCTTAATCGCTTAATCGCTTAATCGCTTAATCGCTTAATCGCTCAATCGCTCAATCGCTCAATCGCTCAAATACTTAAATACTTCTGCACATGTGTTCTCCCAAGTCTGCGGAGAGGGGCGGCATACAAATCCAATACTTAATTACTTAATTACTTAATTACTTAATTACTTAATTACTTAATTGCTTAATTGCTTAATTGCTTAATTGCTTAATCGCTTAATCGCTCAATCGCTCAATCGCTCAATCGCTCAATCGCTCAATCGCTCAATCGCTCAATCGCTCAATCGCTCAATCGCTCAATCGCTCAATCGCTCAATCGCTCAATCGCTCAATCGCTCAATCGCTCAATCGCTCAATCGCTCAATCGCTCAAATACTTAAATACTTCTGCACATGTGTTCTCCCAAGTCTGCGGAGAGGGGCGGCATACAATATCCAATACTTAATTACTTAATTGCTTAATTGCTTAATTGCTTAATTGCTTAATTGCTTAATTGCTTAATTGCTTAATTGCTTAATTGCTTAATTGCTTAATTGCTTAATTGCTTAATTGCTTAATTGCTTAATTGCTTAATTGCTTAATTGCTTAATTGCTTAATTGCTTAATTGCTTAATTGCTTAATTGCTTAATTGCTTAATTGCTTAATCGCATAATCGGTTAATCGCTCAATCGCTCAATCGCTCAATCGCTCAATCGCTCAATCGCTCAATCGCTCAATCGCTCAATCGCTCAATCGCTCAAATACTTAAATACTTAAATACTTCTGCACATGTGTTCTCCCAAGTCTGCGGAGAGGGGCGGCATACAAATCCAATACTTAATTACTTAATTGCTTAATTGCTTAATTGCTTAATTGCTTAATTGCTTAATTGCTTAATTGCTTAATTGCTTAATTGCTTAATTGCTTAATTGCTTAATTGCTTAATTGCTTAATTGCTTAATCGCTTAATCGCTTAATCGCTTAATCGCTCAATCGCTCAATCGCTCAATCGCTCAATCGCTCAATCGCTCAATCGCTCAATCGCTCAATCGCTCAATCGCTCAATCGCTCAATCGCTCAATCGCTCAATCTCTCAATCGCTCAATCGCTCAATCGCTCAAATACTTAAATACTTAAATACTTCTGCACATGTGTTCTCCCAAGTCTGCGGAGAGGGGCGGCATACAAATCCAATACTTAATTACTTAATTGCTTAATTGCTTAATTGCTTAATTGCTTAATTGCTTAATTGCTTAATTTCTTAATTGCTCAATCGCTCAATCGCTCAATCGCTCAATCGCTCAATCGCTCAATCGCTCAATCGCTCAATCGCTCAATCGCTCAATCGCTCAATCGCTCAATCGCTCAATCGCTCAATCGCTCAATCGCTCAATCGCTCAATCGCTCAATCGCTCAATCGCTCAAATACTTAAATACTTCTGCACATGTGTTCTCCCAAGTCTGCGAAGAGGGGCGGCATACAAATCCAATACTTAATTACTTAATTACTTAATTACTTAATTGCTTAATTGCTTAATTGCTTAATTGCTTAATTGCTTAATTGCTTAATCGCTTAATCGCTTAATCGCTTAATCGCTTAATCGCTTAATCGCTTAATCGCTTAATCGCTTAATCGCTTAATCGCTTAATCGCTTAATCGCTTAATCGCTTAATCGCTTAATCGCTTAATCGCTTAATCGCTTAATCGCTTAATCGCTTAATCGCTCAATCGCTCAATCGCTCAATCGCTCAAATACTTAAATACTTCTGCACATGTGTTCTCCCAAGTCTGCGGAGAGGGGCGGCATACAAATCCAATACTTAATTACTTAATTGCTTAATTGCTTAATTGCTTAATTGCTTAATTGCTTAATTGCTTAATTGCTTAATTGCTTAATTGCTTAATTGCTTAATTGCTTAATTGCTTAATTGCTTAATTGCTTAATTGCTTAATTGCTTAATTGCTTAATTGCTTAATTGCTTAATTGCTTAATTGCTTAATTGCTTAATTGCTTAATTGCTTAATTGCTTAATTGCTTAATCGCTTAATCGCTTAATCGCTTAATCGCTTAATCGCTTAATCGCTTAATCGCTTAATCGCTTAATCGCTTAATCGCTTAATCGCTTAATCGCTTAATCGCTTAATCGCTTAATCGCTTAATCGCTTAATCGCTTAATCGCTTAATCGCTTAATCGCTCAATCGCTCAATCGCTCAATCGCTCAAATACTTAAATACTTCTGCACATGTGTTCTCCCAAGTCTGCGGAGAGGGGCGGCATACAAATCCAATACTTAATTACTTAATTACTTAATTACTTAATTACTTAATTGCTTAATTGCTTAATTGCTTAATCGCTTAATCGCTCAATCGCTCAATCGCTCAATCGCTCAATCGCTCAATCGCTCAATCGCTCAATCGCTCAATCGCTCAATCGCTCAATCGCTCAATCGCTCAATCGCTCAATCGCTCAATCGCTCAATCGCTCAATCGCTCAATCGCTCAATCGCTCAATCGCTCAATCGCTCAATCGCTCAATCGCTCAATCGCTCAATCGCTCAATCGCTCAATCGCTCAATCGCTCAATCGCTCAATCGCTCAAATACTTAAATACTTCTGCACATGTGTTCTCCCAAGTCTGCGGAGAGGGGCGGCATACAATATCCAATACTTAATTACTTAATTGCTTAATTGCTTAATTGCTTAATTGCTTAATTGCTTAATTGCTTAATTGCTTAATTGCTTAATTGCTTAATTGCTTAATTGCTTAATTGCTTAATTGCTTAATTGCTTAATTGCTTAATTGCTTAATTGCTTAATTGCTTAATTGCTTAATTGCTTAATTGCTTAATTGCTTAATCGCATAATCGGTTAATCGCTCAATCGCTCAATCGCTCAATCGCTCAATCGCTCAATCGCTCAATCGCTCAATCGCTCAATCGCTCAAATACTTAAATACTTAAATACTTCTGCACATGTGTTCTCCCAAGTCTGCGGAGAGGGGCGGCATACAAATCCAATACTTAATTACTTAATTGCTTAATTGCTTAATTGCTTAATTGCTTAATTGCTTAATTGCTTAATTGCTTAATTGCTTAATTGCTTAATTGCTTAATTGCTTAATTGCTTAATTGCTTAATTGCTTAATTGCTTAATCGCTTAATCGCTTAATCGCTTAATCGCTCAATCGCTCAATCGCTCAATCGCTCAATCGCTCAATCGCTCAATCGCTCAATCGCTCAATCGCTCAATCGCTCAATCGCTCAATCTCTCAATCGCTCAATCGCTCAAATACTTAAATACTTAAATACTTCTGCACATGTGTTCTCCCAAGTCTGCGGAGAGGGGCGGCATACAAATCCAATACTTAATTACTTAATTGCTTAATTGCTTAATTGCTTAATTGCTTAATTGCTTAATTGCTTAATTGCTTAATCGCTTAATCGCTCAATCGCTCAATCGCTCAATCGCTCAATCGCTCAATCGCTCAATCGCTCAATCGCTCAATCGCTCAATCGCTCAATCGCTCAATCGCTCAATCGCTCAATCGCTCAATCGCTCAAATACTTAAATACTTCTGCACATGTGTTCTCCCAAGTCTGCGAAGAGGGGCGGCATACAAATCCAATACTTAATTACTTAATTACTTAATTACTTAATTACTTAATTACTTAATTACTTAATTGCTTAATTGCTTAATTGCTTAATTGCTTAATTGCTTAATTGCTTAATTGCTTAATTGCTTAATCGCTTAATCGCTTAATCGCTTAATCGCTTAATCGCTTAATCGCTTAATCGCTTAATCGCTTAATCGCTTAATCGCTTAATCGCTTAATCGCTTAATCGCTTAATCGCTTAATCGCTTAATCGCTTAATCGCTCAATCGCTCAATCGCTCAATCGCTCAAATACTTAAATACTTCTGCACATGTGTTCTCCCAAGTCTGCGGAGAGGGGCGGCATACAAATCCAATACTTAATTACTTAATTGCTTAATTGCTTAATTGCTTAATTGCTTAATTGCTTAATTGCTTAATTGCTTAATTGCTTAATTGCTTAATTGCTTAATTGCTTAATTGCTTAATTGCTTAATTGCTTAATTGCTTAATTGCTTAATTGCTTAATTGCTTAATTGCTTAATTACTTGCTTAATTGCTTAATTGCTTAATTGCTTAATTGCTTAATTGCTTAATTGCTTAATTGCTTAATTGCTTAATTGCTTAATTGCTTAATTGCTTAATTGCTTAATTGCTTAATTGCTTAATTGCTTAATCGCTTAATCGCTTAATCGCTTAATCGCTTAATCGCATAATCGGTTAATCGCTCAATCGCTCAATCGCTCAATCGCTCAATCGCTCAATCGCTCAATCGCTCAATCGCTCAATCGCTCAATCGCTCAATTGCTCAATCGCTCAAATACTTAAATACTTCTGCACATGTGTTCTCCCAAGTCTGCGGAGAGGGGCGGCATACAAATCCAATACTTAATTGCTTAATTGCTTAATTGCTTAATTGCTTAATTGCTTAATTGCTTAATTGCTTAATTGCTTAATTGCTTAATTGCTTAATTGCTTAATTGCTTAATTGCTTAATTGCTTAATTGCTTAATTGCTTAATTGCTTAATTGCTTAATCGCTTAATCGCTTAATCGCTTAATCGCTTAATCGCTTAATCGCTCAATCGCTCAATCGCTCAATCGCTCAAATACTTAAATACTTCTGCACATGTGTTCTCCCAAGTCTGCGGAGAGTTGCGGCATACAAATCCAATTCTTAATTACTTAATTACTTAATTACTTAATTACTTAATTGCTTAATTGCTTAATTGCTTAATTGCTTAATTGCTTAATTGCTTAATTGCTTAATTGCTTAATTGCTTAATTGCTTAATTGCTTAATCGCTTAATCGCTTAATCGCTTAATCGCTTAATCGCTTAATCGCTTAATCGCTTAATCGCTTAATCGCTTAATCGCTTAATCGCTTAATCGCTTAATCGCTTAATCGCTTAATCGCTTAATCGCTTAATCGCTTAATCGCTTAATCGCTCAATCGCTCAATCGCTCAATCGCTCAAATACTTAAATACTTCTGCACATGTGTTCTCCCAAGTCTGCGGAGAGGGGCGGCATACAAATCCAATACTTAATTACTTAATTGCTTAATTGCTTAATTGCTTAATTGCTTAATTGCTTAATTGCTTAATTGCTTAATTGCTTAATTGCTTAATTGCTTAATTGCTTAATTGCTTAATTGCTTAATTGCTTAATTGCTTAATTGCTTAATTGCTTAATTGCTTAATTACTTAATTACTTGCTTAATTGCTTAATTGCTTAATTGCTTAATTGCTTAATTGCTTAATTGCTTAATTGCTTAATTGCTTAATTGCTTAATTGCTTAATTGCTTAATTGCTTAATTGCTTAATTGCTTAATTGCTTAATTGCTTAATTGCTTAATCGCTTAATCGCTTAATCGCTTAATCGCTTAATCGCTTAATCGCATAATCGGTTAATCGCTCAATCGCTCAATCGCTCAATCGCTCAATCGCTCAATCGCTCAATCGCTCAATCGCTCAATCGCTCAATCGCTCAATTGCTCAATCGCTCAAATACTTAAATACTTCTGCACATGTGTTCTCCCAAGTCTGCGGAGAGGGGCGGCATACAAATCCAATACTTAATTGCTTAATTGCTTAATTGCTTAATTGCTTAATTGCTTAATTGCTTAATTGCTTAATTGCTTAATTGCTTAATTGCTTAATTGCTTAATTGCTTAATTGCTTAATCGCTTAATCGCTTAATCGCTTAATCGCTTAATCGCTCAATCGCTCAATCGCTCAATCGCTCAATCGCTCAATCGCTCAATCGCTCAATCGCTCAATCGCTCAATCGCTCAATCGCTCAATCGCTCAATCGCTCAATCGCTCAATCGCTCAATCGCTCAATCGCTCAATCGCTCAATCGCTCAATCGCTCAAATACTTAAATACTTAAATACTTCTGCACATGTGTTCTCCCAAGTCTGCGGAGAGGGGCGGCATACAAATCCAATACTTAATTAATTAATTGCTTAATTGCTTAATTGCTTAATTGCTTAATTGCTTAATTGCTTAATTGCTTAATCGCTTAATCGCTCAATCGCTCAATCGCTCAATCGCTCAATCGCTCAATCGCTCAATCGCTCAATCGCTCAATCGCTCAATCGCTCAATCGCTCAATCGCTCAATCGCTCAATCGCTCAATCGCTCAATCGCTCAATCGCTCAATCGCTCAAATACTTAAATACTTCTGCACATGTGTTCTCCCAAGTCTGCGGAGAGGGGCGGCATACAAATCCAATACTTAATTACTTAATTACTTAATTACTTAATTACTTAATTACTTAATTACTTAATCGCTCGATCGCTCGATCGCTCGATCGCTCGATCGCTCGATCGCTCGATCGCTCGATCGCTCGATCGCTCGATCGCTCGATCGCTCAAATACTTAAATACTTAAATACTTCTGCACATGTGTTCTCCCAAGTCTGCGGAGAGTTGCGGCATACAAATCCAATTCTTAATTACTTAATTACTTAATTACTTAATTACTTAATTGCTTAATTGCTTAATTGCTTAATTGCTTAATTGCTTAATTGCTTAATTGCTTAATTGCTTAATTGCTTAATTGCTTAATTGCTTAATTGCTTAATCGCTTAATCGCTTAATCGCTTAATCGCTTAATCGCTTAATCGCTTAATCGCTTAATCGCTTAATCGCTTAATCGCTTAATCGCTTAATCGCTTAATCGCTTAATCGCTTAATCGCTCAATCGCTCAATCGCTCAATCGCTCAAATACTTAAATACTTCTGCACATGTGTTCTCCCAAGTCTGCGGAGAGGGGCGGCATACAAATCCAATACTTAATTACTTAATTACTTAATTACTTAATTGCTTAATTGCTTAATTGCTTAATTGCTTAATTGCTTAATCGCTCAATCGCTCAATCGCTCAATCGCTCAATCGCTCAATCGCTCAATCGCTCAATCGCTCAATCGCTCAATCGCTCAATCGCTCAATCGCTCAATCGCTCAATCGCTCAATCGCTCAATCGCTCAATCGCTCAATCGCTCAATCGCTCAATCGCTCAATCGCTCAATCGCTCAATCGCTCAATCGCTCAATCGCTCAATCGCTCAATCGCTCAAATACTTAAATACTTCTGCACATGTGTTCTCCCAAGTCTGCGGAGAGGGGCGGCATACAATATCCAATACTTAATTGCTTAATTGCTTAATTGCTTAATTGCTTAATTGCTTAATTGCTTAATTGCTTAATTGCTTAATTGCTTAATTGCTTAATTGCTTAATTGCTTAATTGCTTAATTGCTTAATTGCTTAATTGCTTAATTGCTTAATTGCTTAATTGCTTAATTGCTTAATTGCTTAATTGCTTAATTGCTTAATTGCTTAATTGCTTAATTGCTTAATTGCTTAATTGCTTAATTGCTTAATTGCTTAATTGCTTAATCGCATAATCGGTTAATCGCTCAATCGCTCAATCGCTCAATCGCTCAATCGCTCAATCGCTCAATCGCTCAATCGCTCAATCGCTCAATCGCTCAATCGCTCAATCGCTCAATCGCTCAAATACTTAAATACTTAAATACTTCTGCACATGTGTTCTCCCAAGTCTGCGGAGAGGGGCGGCATACAAATCCAATACTTAATTACTTAATTGCTTAATTGCTTAATTGCTTAATTGCTTAATTGCTTAATTGCTTAATTGCTTAATTGCTTAATTGCTTAATTGCTTAATTGCTTAATTGCTTAATTGCTTAATCGCTTAATCGCTTAATCGCTTAATCGCTCAATCGCTCAATCGCTCAATCGCTCAATCGCTCAATCGCTCAATCGCTCAATCGCTCAATCGCTCAATCTCTCAATCGCTCAATCACTCAATCGCTCAAATACTTAAATACTTAAATACTTCTGCACATGTGTTCTCCCAAGTCTGCGGAGAGGGGCGGCATACAAATCCAATACTTAATTACTTAATTGCTTAATTGCTTAATTGCTTAATTGCTTAATTGCTTAATTGCTTAATTGCTTAATTGCTTAATCGCTCAATCGCTCAATCGCTCAATCGCTCAATCGCTCAATCGCTCAATCGCTCAATCGCTCAATCACTCAATCGCTCAATCGCTCAATCGCTCAATCGCTCAATCGCTCAATCGCTCAAATACTTAAATACTTAAATACTTCTGCAAATGTGTTCTCCCAAGTCTGCGGAGAGGGGCGGCATACAAATCCAATACTTAATTACT
The DNA here is from genome assembly GCF_031021105.1 of Erythrolamprus reginae. NCBI lineage: Eukaryota > Metazoa > Chordata > Lepidosauria > Squamata > Dipsadidae > Erythrolamprus > Erythrolamprus reginae. The sequence continues at coordinate 59,963 of NW_027248563.1, read as the reverse complement.
TAATTGCTTAATTGCTTAATTGCTTAATCGCTCAATCGCTCAATCGCTCAATCGCTCAATCGCTCAATCGCTCAATCGCTCAATCGCTCAATCGCTCAATCGCTCAATCGCTCAATCGCTCAATCGCTCAAATACTTAAATACTTAAATACTTCTGCACATGTGTTCTCCCAAGTCTGCGGAGAGGGGCGGCATACAAATCCAATACTTAATTACTTAATTGCTTAATTGCTTAATCGCTTAATCGCTTAATCGCTTAATCGCTTAATCGCTTAATCGCTTAATCGCTTAATCGCTTAATCGCTTAATCGCTTAATCGCTTAATCGCTTAATCGCTTAATCGCTTAATCGCTTAATCGCTTAATCGCTTAATCGCTTAATCGCTTAATCGCTCAATCGCTCAATCGCTCAATCGCTCAAATAGTTAAATACTTCTGCACATGTGTTCTCCCAAGTCTTCGGAGAGGGGCGGCATACAAATCCAATACTTAATTACTTAATTACTTAATTACTTAATTGCTTAATTGCTTAATTGCTTAATTGCTTAATTGCTTAATCGCTCAATCGCTCAATCGCTCAATCGCTCAATCGCTCAATCGCTCAATCGCTCAATCGCTCAATCGCTCAATCGCTCAATCGCTCAATCGCTCAATCGCTCAATCGCTCAATCGCTCAATCGCTCAATCGCTCAATCGCTCAATCGCTCAAATACTTAAATACTTCTGCACATGTGTTCTCCCAAGTCTGCGGAGAGGGGCGGCATACAATATCCAATACTTAATTACTTAATTGCTTAATTGCTTAATTGCTTAATTGCTTAATTGCTTAATTGCTTAATTGCTTAATTGCTTAATTGCTTAATTGCTTAATTGCTTAATTGCTTAATTGCTTAATTGCTTAATTGCTTAATTGCTTAATTGCTTAATTGCTTAATTGCTTAATTGCTTAATTGCTTAATTGCTTAATTGCTTAATTGCTTAATTGCTTAATTGCTTAATCGCATAATCGCTCAATCGCTCAATCGCTCAATCGCTCAATCGCTCAATCGCTCAATCGCTCAATCGCTCAATCGCTCAATCGCTCAATCGCTCAATCGCTCAATCGCTCAATCGCTCAATCGCTCAATCGCTCAATCGCTCAATCGCTCAATCGCTCAATCGCTCAATCGCTCAATCGCTCAATCGCTCAAATACTTAAATACTTAAATACTTCTGCACATGTGTTCTCCCAAGTCTGCGGAGAGGGGCGGCATACAAATCCAATACTTAATTACTTAATTGCTTAATTGCTTAATTGCTTAATTGCTTAATTGCTTAATTGCTTAATTGCTTAATTGCTTAATTGCTTAATTGCTTAATTGCTTAATTGCTTAATTGCTTAATTGCTTAATTGCTTAATTGCTTAATCGCTTAATCGCTCAATCGCTCAATCGCTCAATCGCTCAATCGCTCAAATACTTAAATACTTCTGCACATGTGTTCTCCCAAGTCTGCGGAGAGGGGCGGCATACAAATCCAATACTTAATTACTTAATTGCTTAATTGCTTAATTGCTTAATTGCTTAATTGCTTAATTGCTTAATTGCTTAATTGCTTAATTGCTTAATTGCTTAATCGCTCAATCGCTCAATCGCTCAATCGCTCAATCGCTCAATCGCTCAATCGCTCAATCGCTCAATCGCTCAATCGCTCAAATACTTAAATACTTCTGCACATGTGTTCTCCCAAGTCTGCGGAGAGGGGCGGCATACAAATCCAATACTTAATTACTTAATTGCTTAATTACTTAATTACTTAATTGCTTAATTGCTTAATTGCTTAATTGCTTAATTGCTTAATTGCTTAATTGCTTAATTGCTTAATTGCTTAATTGCTTAATTGCTTAATTGCTTAATTGCTTAATTGCTTAATTGCTTAATTGCTTAATCGCTTAATCGCTTAATCGCTTAATCGCTTAATCGCTTAATCGCTTAATCGCTTAATCGCTTAATCGCTCAATCGCTCAATCGCTCAATCGCTCAATCGCTCAATCGCTCAATCGCTCAATCGCTCAATCGCTCAATCGCTCAATCGCTCAATCGCTCAATCGCTCAACCGCTCAACCGCTCAACCGCTCAATCGCTCAATCGCTCAATCGCTCAACCGCTCAACCGCTCAACCGCTCAACCGCTCAATCGCTCAATCGCTCAACCGCTCAACCGCTCAATCGCTCAATCTCTCAATCGCTCAATCGCTCAATCGCTCAATCGCACAATCGCTCAATCGCTCAATCGCTCAATCGCTCAAATACTTAAATACTTAAATACTTAAATACTTAAATACTTACATACTTACATACTTACATACTTAAATACGATTGAGCGATTGAGCGATTGAGCGATTGAGCGATTGAGCGATTGAGCGATTGAGCGATTGAGCGATTAACCAATTATGCGATTAAGCGATTAAGCGATTAAGCGATTAAGCGATTAAGCGATTAAGCGATTAAGCAATTAAGCAATTAAGCAATTAAGCAATTAAGCAATTAAGCAATTAAGCAATTAAGCAATTAAGCAATTAAGCAATTAAGCAATTAAGCAATTAAGCAATTAAGCAATTAAGCAATTAAGCAATTAAGCAATTAAGCAAGTAATTAAGCAATTAAGCAATTAAGCAATTAAGCAATTAAGCAATTAAGCAATTAAGCAATTAAGCAATTAAGCAATTAAGCAATTAAGCAATTAAGCAATTAAGCAATTAAGCAATTAAGCAATTAAGCAATTAAGTAATTAAGTAATTAAGTATTGGATTTGTATGCCGCCCCTCTCCGCAGACTTGGGAGAACACATGTGCAGAAGTATTTAAGTATTTGAGCGATTGAGCGATTGAGCGATTGAGCGATTAAGCGATTAAGCGATTAAGCGATTAAGCGATTAAGCGATTAAGCGATTAAGCGATTAAGCGATTAAGCGATTAAGCGATTAAGCGATTAAGCGATTAAGCGATTAAGCGATTAAGCGATTAAGCAATTAAGCAATTAAGCAATTAAGCAATTAAGCAATTAAGCAATTAAGTAATTAAGTAATTAAGTAATTAAGTAATTAAGTAATTAAGTATTGGATTTGTATGCCGCCCCTCTTCGCAGACTTGGGAGAACACATGTGCAGAAGTATTTAAGTATTTGAGCGATTGAGCGATTGAGCGATTGAGCGATTGAGCGATTGAGCGATTGAGCGATTGAGCGATTGAGCGATTGAGCGATTGAGCGATTGAGCGATTGAGCGATTGAGCGATTGAGCGATTGAGCGATTGAGCAATTAAGCAATTAAGCAATTAAGCAATTAAGCAATTAAGCAATTAAGCAATTAAGCAATTAAGCAATTAAGTAATTAAGTATTGGATTTGTATGCCGCCCCTCTCCGCAGACTTGGGAGAACACATGTGCAGAAGTATTTAAGTATTTAAGTATTTGAGCGATTGAGCGATTGAGCGATTGAGCGATTGAGCGATTGAGCGATTGAGCGATTGAGCGATTAAGCGATTAAGCAATTAAGCAATTAAGCAATTAAGCAATTAAGCAATTAAGCAATTAAGCAATTAAGCAATTAAGCAATTAAGCAATTAAGCAATTAAGCAATTAAGCAATTAAGCAATTAAGCAATTAAGCAATTAAGTATTGGATTTGTATGCCGCCCCTCTCCGCAGACTTGGGAGAACACATGTGCAGAAGTATTTAAGTATTTGAGCGATTGAGCGATTGAGCGATTGAGCGATTGAGCGATTGAGCGATTGAGCGATTGAGCGATTGAGCGATTAACCGATTAAGCAATTAAGCAATTTAAGCAATTAAGCAATTAAGCAATTAAGCAATTAAGCAATTAAGCAATTAAGCAATTAAGCAATTAAGCAATTAAGCAATTAAGCAATTAAGCAATTAAGCAATTAAGCAATTAAGCAATTAAGCAATTAAGCAATTAAGCAATTAAGCAATTAAGCAATTAATTAAGTAATTAAGTAATTAAGTAATTAAGTAATTAAGCAATTAAGCAATTAAGCAATTAAGCAATTAAGCAATTAAGCAATTAAGCAATTAAGTAATTAAGTAATTAAGTAATTAAGTAATTAAGTAATTAAGTAATTAAGTAATTAAGTAATTAAGTAATTAAGTAATTAAGTAATTAAGTAATTAAGTAATTAAGTAATTAAGTAATTAAGTAATTAAGTAATTAAGTAATTAAGTAATTAAGTAATTAAGTATTGGATTTGTATGCCGCCCCTCTCCGCAGACTTGGGAGAACACATGTGCAGAAGTATTTAAGTATTTGAGCGATTGAGCGATTGAGCGATTGAGCGATTGAGCGATTGAGCGATTGAGCGATTGAGCGATTGAGCGATTGAGCGATTGAGCGATTGAGCGATTGAGCGATTGAGCGATTGAGCGATTGAGCGATTGAGCGATTGAGCGATGGAGCGATGGAGCGATGGAGCGATTGAGCGATGGAGCGATTGAGCGATGGAGCGATTGAGCGATGGAGCGATTGAGCGATGGAGCGATTGAGCGATGGAGCGATTGAGCAATTAAGCAATTAAGCAATTAAGTAATTAAGTAATTAAGTATTGGATTTGTATGCCGCCCCTCTCCGCAGACTTGGGAGAACACATGTGCAGAAGTATTTAAGTATTTAAGTATGTGAGCGATTGAGCGATTGAGCGATTGAGCGATTGAGCGATTGAGCGATTGAGCGATTGAGCGATTGAGCGATTGAGCGATTGAGCAATTGAGCGATTGAGCGATTGAGCGATTGAGCGATTGAGCGATTAAGCGATTAAGCGATTAAGCGATTAAGCGATTAAGCAATTAAGCAATTAAGCAATTAAGCAATTAAGCAATTAAGCAATTAAGCAATTAAGCAATTAAGCAATTAAGCAATTAAGCAATTAAGTAATTAAGTAATTAAGTATTGGATTTGTATGCCGCCCCTCTCCGCAGACTTGGGAGAACACATGTGCAGAAGTATTTAAGTATTTGAGCGATTGAGCGATTGAGCGATTGAGCGATTGAGCGATTGAGCGATTGAGCGATTGAGCGATTGAGCGATTGAGCGATTGAGCGATTGAGCGATTGAGCGATTGAGCGATTGAGCGATTAAGCGATTAAGCGATTAAGCAATTAAGCAATTAAGCAATTAAGCAATTAAGCAATTAAGCAATTAAGCAATTAAGCAATTAAGCAATTAAGCAATTAAGCAATTAAGCAATTAAGCAAGTAATTAAGCAATTAAGCAATTAAGCAAGTAATTAAGCAATTAAGCAATTAAGCAATTAAGCAATTAAGCAATTAAGCAATTAAGCAATTAAGCAATTAAGCAATTAAGCAATTAAGCAATTAAGCAATTAAGCAATTAAGCAATTAAGCAATTAAGCAATTAAGCAATTAAGCAATTAAGCAATTAAGCAATTAAGCAATTAAGCAATTAAGCAAGTAATTAAGCAATTAAGCAATTAAGCAATTAAGCAATTAAGCAATTAAGCAATTAAGCAATTAAGCAATTAAGCAATTAAGCAATTAAGCAATTAAGCAATTAAGCAATTAAGCAATTAAGTAATTAAGTAATTAAGTATTGGATTTGTATGCCGCCCCTCTCCGCAGACTTGGGAGAACACATGTGCAGAAGTATTTAAGTATTTGAGCGATTGAGCGATTGAGCGATTGAGCGATTAAGCGATTAAGCGATTAAGCGATTAAGCGATTAAGCGATTAAGCGATTAAGCGATTAAGCGATTAAGCGATTAAGCGATTAAGCGATTAAGCGATTAAGCGATTAAGCGATTAAGCGATTAAGCGATTAAGCGATTAAGCAATTAAGCAATTAAGCAATTAAGCAATTAAGTAATTAAGTAATTAAGTAATTAAGTAATTAAGTAATTAAGTAATTAAGTATTGGATTTGTATGCCGCCCCTCTTCGCAGACTTGGGAGAACACATGTGCAGAAGTATTTAAGTATTTGAGCGATTGAGCGATTGAGCGATTGAGCGATTGAGCGATTGAGCGATTGAGCGATTGAGCGATTGAGCGATTGAGCGATTGAGCGATTGAGCGATTGAGCGATTGAGCGATTGAGCGATTGAGCAATTAAGCAATTAAGCAATTAAGCAATTAAGCAATTAAGCAATTAAGCAATTAAGTAATTAAGTATTGGATTTGTATGCCGCCCCTCTCCGCAGACTTGGGAGAACACATGTGCAGAAGTATTTAAGTATTTAAGTATTTGAGCGATTGAGCGATTGAGCGATTGAGCGATTGAGCGATTGAGCGATTGAGCGATTGAGCGATTAAGCGATTAAGCAATTAAGCAATTAAGCAATTAAGCAATTAAGCAATTAAGCAATTAAGCAATTAAGCAATTAAGCAATTAAGCAATTAAGCAATTAAGCAATTAAGCAATTAAGCAATTAAGCAATTAAGCAATTAAGCAATTAAGCAATTAAGCAATTAAGTATTGGATTTGTATGCCGCCCCTCTCCGCAGACTTGGGAGAACACATGTGCAGAAGTATTTAAGTATTTGAGCGATTGAGCGATTGAGCGATTGAGCGATTGAGCGATTGAGCGATTGAGCGATTGAGCGATTGAGCGATTGAGCGATTAACCGATTAAGCAATTAAGCAATTTAAGCAATTAAGCAATTAAGCAATTAAGCAATTAAGCAATTAAGCAATTAAGCAATTAAGCAATTAAGCAATTAAGCAATTAAGCAATTAAGCAATTAAGCAATTAAGCAATTAAGCAATTAAGCAATTAAGCAATTAAGCAATTAAGCAATTAAGCAATTAAGCAATTAAGCAATTAATTAAGTAATTAAGTAATTAAGTAATTAAGTAATTAAGCAATTAAGCAATTAAGCAATTAAGCAATTAAGCAATTAAGTAATTAAGTAATTAAGTAATTAAGTAATTAAGTAATTAAGTAATTAAGTAATTAAGTAATTAAGTAATTAAGTAATTAAGTAATTAAGTAATTAAGTAATTAAGTAATTAAGTAATTAAGTAATTAAGTAATTAAGTAATTAAGTAATTAAGTAATTAAGTAATTAAGTATTGGATTTGTATGCCGCCCCTCTCCGCAGACTTGGGAGAACACATGTGCAGAAGTATTTAAGTATTTGAGCGATTGAGCGATTGAGCGATTGAGCGATTGAGCGATTGAGCGATTGAGCGATTGAGCGATTGAGCGATTGAGCGATTGAGCGATTGAGCGATTGAGCGATTGAGCGATTGAGCGATTGAGCGATGGAGCGATTGAGCGATGGAGCGATTGAGCGATGGAGCGATTGAGCGATGGAGCGATTGAGCGATGGAGCGATTGAGCGATTAAGCAATTAAGCAATTAAGCAATTAAGCAATTAAGTAATTAAGTAATTAAGTATTGGATTTGTATGCCGCCCCTCTCCGCAGACTTGGGAGAACACATGTGCAGAAGTATTTAAGTATTTAAGTATGTGAGCGATTGAGCGATTGAGCGATTGAGCGATTGAGCGATTGAGCGATTGAGCGATTGAGCGATTGAGCGATTGAGCGATTGAGCGATTGAGCGATTGAGCGATTGAGCGATTGAGCGATTGAGCGATTGAGCGATTGAGCGATTAAGCGATTAAGCGATTAAGCGATTAAGCAATTAAGCAATTAAGCAATTAAGCAATTAAGCAATTAAGCAATTAAGCAATTAAGCAATTAAGCAATTAAGCAATTAAGCAATTAAGCAATTAAGTAATTAAGTAATTAAGTATTGGATTTGTATGCCGCCCCTCTCCGCAGACTTGGGAGAACACATGTGCAGAAGTATTTAAGTATTTGAGCGATTGAGCGATTGAGCGATTGAGCGATTGAGCGATTGAGCGATTGAGCGATTGAGCGATTGAGCGATTGAGCGATTGAGCGATTGAGCGATTGAGCGATTAAGCGATTAAGCGATTAAGCAATTAAGCAATTAAGCAATTAAGCAATTAAGCAATTAAGCAATTAAGCAATTAAGCAATTAAGCAATTAAGCAATTAAGCAATTAAGCAATTAAGCAATTAAGCAATTAAGCAATTAAGCAATTAAGCAATTAAGCAATTAAGCAATTAAGCAATTAAGTAATTAAGTATTGGATTTGTATGCCGCCCCTCTCCGCAGACTTGGGAGAACACATGTGCAGAAGTATTTAAGTATTTAAGTATTTGAGCGATTGAGCGATTGAGCGATTGAGCGATTGAGCGATTGAGCGATTGAGCGATTAACCGATTATGCGATTAAGCAATTAAGCAATTAAGCAATTAAGCAATTAAGCAATTAAGCAATTAAGCAATTAAGCAATTAAGCAATTAAGCAATTAAGCAATTAAGCAATTAAGCAATTAAGCAATTAAGCAATTAAGCAATTAAGCAATTAAGCAATTAAGCAATTAAGCAATTAAGCAATTAAGCAATTAAGCAATTAAGCAATTAAGCAATTAAGCAATTAAGCAATTAAGCAATTAAGCAATTAAGCAATTAAGCAATTAAGCAATTAAGCAATTAAGCAATTAAGCAATTAAGCAATTAAGCAATTAAGCAATTAAGCAATTAAGCAATTAAGCAATTAAGCAATTAAGCAATTAAGCAATTAAGCAATTAAGTAATTAAGTAATTAAGTATTGGATTTGTATGCCGCCCCTCTCCGCAGACTTGGGAGAACACATGTGCAGAAGTATTTAAGTATTTGAGCGATTGAGCGATTGAGCGATTGAGCGATTGAGCGATTGAGCGATTGAGCGATTGAGCGATTGAGCGATTGAGCGATTGAGCGATTGAGCGATTGAGCGATTGAGCGATTGAGCGATTGAGCGATTGAGCGATTGAGCGATTGAGCGATTGAGCGATTGAGCAATTAAGCAATTAAGCAATTAAGCAATTAAGCAATTAAGCAATTAAGCAATTAAGCAATTAAGCAATTAAGTAATTAAGTATTGGATTTGTATGCCGCCCCTCTCCGCAGACTTGGGAGAACACATGTGCAGAAGTATTTAAGTATTTAAGTATTTGAGCGATTGAGCGATTGAGCGATTGAGCGATTGAGCGATTGAGCGATTGAGCGATTGAGCGATTGAGCGATTAAGCGATTAAGCAATTAAGTGATTAAGCAATTAAGCAATTAAGCAATTAAGCAATTAAGCAATTAAGCAATTAAGCAATTAAGCAATTAAGCAATTAAGCAATTAAGCAATTAAGCAATTAAGTAATTAAGTAATTAAGTAATTAAGTAATTAAGTATTGGATTTGTATGCCGCCCCTCTTCGCAGACTTGGGAGAACACATGTGCAGAAGTATTTAAGTATTTGAGCGATTGAGCGATTGAGCGATTGAGCGATTGAGCGGTTGAGCGATTGAGCGGTTGAGCGATTGAGCGATTGAGCGATTGAGCGATTGAGCGATTGAGCGATTGAGCGATTGAGCGATTGAGCGATGGAGCGATGGAGCGATGTAGCGATTGAGCGATGGAGCGATTGAGCGATTGAGCGATTGAGCGATTGAGCGATTGAGCGATTAAGCAATTAAGCAATTAAGCAATTAAGCAATTAAGTAATTAAGTAATTAAGTATTGGATTTGTATGCCGCCCCTCTCCGCAGACTTGGGAGAACACATGTGCAGAAGTATTTAAGTATTTAAGTATGTGAGCGATTGAGCGATTGAGCGATTGAGCGATTGAGCGATTGAGCGATTGAGCGATTGAGCGATTGAGCGATTGAGCGATTGAGCGATTGAGCGATTGAGCGATTGAGCGATTGAGCGATTGAGCGATTAAGCGATTAAGCGATTAAGCGATTAAGCAATTAAGCAATTAAGCAATTAAGCAATTAAGCAATTAAGCAATTAAGCAATTAAGCAATTAAGCAATTAAGCAATTAAGCAATTAAGCAATTAAGCAATTAAGTAATTAAGTATTGGATTTGTATGCCGCCCCTCTCCGCAGACTTGGGAGAACACATGTGCAGAAGTATTTAAGTATTTGAGCGATTGAGCGATTGAGCGATTGAGCGATTGAGCGATTGAGCGATTGAGCGATTGAGCGATTGAGCGATTGAGCGATTGAGCGATTGAGCGATTGAGCGATTGAGCGATTGAGCGATTAAGCGATTAAGCGATTAAGCGATTAAGCAATTAAGCAATTAAGCAATTAAGCAATTAAGCAATTAAGCAATTAAGCAATTAAGCAATTAAGCAATTAAGCAATTAAGCAATTAAGCAATTAAGCAATTAAGTAATTAAGTATTGGATTTGTATGCCGCCCCTCTCCGCAGACTTGGGAGAACACATGTGCAGAAGTATTTAAGTATTTAAGTATTTGAGCGATTGAGCGATTGAGCGATTGAGCGATTGAGCGATTGAGCGATTGAGCGATTAACCGATTATGCGATTAAGCAATTAAGCAATTAAGCAATTAAGCAATTAAGCAATTAAGCAATTAAGCAATTAAGCAATTAAGCAATTAAGCAATTAAGCAATTAAGCAATTAAGCAATTAAGCAATTAAGCAATTAAGCAATTAAGCAATTAAGCAATTAAGCAAGTAATTAAGCAATTAAGCAATTAAGCAATTAAGCAAGTAATTAAGCAATTAAGCAATTAAGCAATTAAGCAATTAAGCAATTAAGCAATTAAGCAATTAAGCAATTAAGCAATTAAGCAATTAAGCAATTAAGCAATTAAGCAATTAAGCAATTAAGCAATTAAGCAATTAAGCAATTAAGAAATTAAGCAATTAAGCAATTAAGCAATTAAGCAATTAAGCAATTAAGCAATTAAGCAATTAAGTAATTAAGTAATTAAGTATTGGATTTGTATGCCGCCCCTCTCCGCAGACTTGGGAGAACACATGTGCAGAAGTATTTAAGTATTTGAGCGATTGAGCGATTGAGCGATTGAGCGATTGAGCGATTGAGCGATTGAGCGATTGAGCGATTGAGCGATTGAGCGATTGAGCGATTGAGCGATTGAGCGATTGAGCGATTGAGCGATTGAGCGATTGAGCGATTGAGCGATTGAGCGATTGAGCGATTGAGCGATTGAGCGATTGAGCGATTGAGCAATTAAGCAATTAAGCAATTAAGCAATTAAGCAATTAAGCAATTAAGCAATTAAGCAATTAAGCAATTAAGCAATTAAGTAATTAAGTATTGGATTTGTATGCCGCCCCTCTCCGCAGACTTGGGAGAACACATGTGCAGAAGTATTTAAGTATTTAAGTATTTGAGCGATTGAGCGATTGAGCGATTGAGCGATTGAGCGATTGAGCGATTGAGCGATTGAGCGATTAAGCGATTAAGCAATTAAGCGATTAAGCAATTAAGCAATTAAGCAATTAAGCAATTAAGCAATTAAGCAATTAAGCAATTAAGCAATTAAGCAATTAAGCAATTAAGCAATTAAGCAATTAAGCAATTAAGCAATTAAGCAATTAAGCAATTAAGCAATTAAGTATTGGATTTGTATGCCGCCCCTCTCCGCAGACTTGGGAGAACACATGTGCAGAAGTATTTAAGTATTTGAGCGATTGAGCGATTGAGCGATTGAGCGATTGAGCGGTTGAGCGATTGAGCGATTGAGCGATTGAGCGATTGAGCGATTGAGCGATTGAGCGATTAACCGATTAAGCAATTAAGCAATTAAGCAATTAAGCAATTAAGCAGTTAAGCAATTAAGCAATTAAGCAATTAAGCAATTAAGCAATTAAGCAATTAAGCAATTAAGCAATTAAGCAATTAAGCAAGCAAGCAATTAAGCAAGTAATTAAGCAAGTAATTAAGCAAGTAATTAAGCAAGTAATTAAGCAAGTAATTAAGCAAGTAATTAAGCAAGTAATTAAGCAAGTAATTAAGCAATTAAGCAATTAAGCAATTAAGCAATTAAGCAATTAAGCAATTAAGCAATTAAGCAATTAAGCAATTAAGCAATTAAGCAATTAAGCAATTAAGCAATTAAGCAATTAAGCAATTAAGCAATTAAGCAATTAAGCAATTAAGCAATTAATTAAGTAATTAAGTAATTAAGTAATTAAGTAATTAAGTAATTAAGTAATTAAGTAATTAAGTAATTAAGTAATTAAGTAATTAAGTAATTAAGTAATTAAGTAATTAAGTAATTAAGTAATTAAGTAATTAAGTAATTAAGTAATTAAGTAATTAAGTAATTAAGTAATTAAGTATTGGATTTGTATGCCGCCCCTCTCCGCAGACTTGGGAGAACACATGTGCAGAAGTATTTAAGTATTTGAGCGATTGAGCGATTGAGCGATTGAGCGATTGAGCGATTGAGCGATTGAGCGATTGAGCGATTGAGCGATTGAGCGATTGAGCGATGGAGCGATGGAGCGATGGAGCGATGGAGCGATGGAGCGATGGAGCGATGGAGCGATGGAGCGATTGAGCGATTGAGCGATTGAGCGATTAAGCGATTAAGCAATTAAGCAATTAAGCAATTAAGCAATTAAGCAATTAAGTAATTAAGTAATTAAGTATTGGATTTGTATGCCGCCCCTCTCCGCAGACTTGGGAGAACACATGTGCAGAAGTATTTAAGTATTTAAGTATGTGAGCGATTGAGCGATTGAGCGATTGAGCGATTGAGCGATTGAGCGATTGAGCGATTGAGCGATTGAGCGATTGAGCGATTGAGCGATTGAGCGATTGAGCGATTGAGCGATTGAGCGATTGAGCGATTGAGCGATTGAGCGATTGAGCGATTGAGCGATTGAGCGATTGAGCGATTGAGCGATTAAGCGATTAAGCGATTAAGCGATTAAGCAATTAAGCAATTAAGCAATTAAGCAATTAATCAATTAATCAATTAATCAATTAATCAATTAATCAATTAATCAATTAAGCAATTAAGCAATTAAGTAATTAAGTAATTAAGTAATTAAGTAATTAAGTATTGGATTTGTATGCCGCCCCTCTCCGCAGACTTGGGAGAACACATGTGCAGAAGTATTTAAGTATTTGAGCGATTGAGCGATTGAGCGATTGAGCGATTGAGCGATTGAGCGATTGAGCGATTGAGCGATTGAGCGATTGAGCGATTGAGCGATTGAGCGATTGAGCAATTAAGCAATTAAGCAATTAAGCAATTAAGCGATTAAGCGATTAAGCGATTAAGCGATTAAGCGATTAAGCGATTAAGCGATTAAGCGATTAAGCGATTAAGCAATTAAGCAATTAAGCAATTAAGCAATTAAGCAATTAAGCAATTAAGTAATTAAGTAATTAAGTAATTAAGTAATTAAGTATTGGATTTGTATGCCGCCCCTCTTCGCAGACTTGGGAGAACACATGTGCAGAAGTATTTAAGTATTTGAGCGATTGAGCGATTGAGCGATTGAGCGATTGAGCGATTGAGCGATTGAGCGATTGAGCGATTGAGCGATTGAGCGATTGAGCGATTGAGCGATTGAGCGATTGAGCGATTGAGCGATTGAGCGATTGAGCGATTAAGCAATTAAGCAATTAAGCAATTAAGCAATTAAGCAATTAAGCAATTAAGCAATTAAGTAATTAAGTATTGGATTTGTATGCCGCCCCTCTCCGCAGACTTGGGAGAACACATGTGCAGAAGTATTTAAGTATTTAAGTATTTGAGCGATTGGGCGATTGAGCGATTGAGAGATTGAGCGATTGAGCGATTGAGCGATTGAGCGATTGAGCGATTGAGCGATTGAGCGATTGAGCGATTGAGCGATTGAGCGATTAAGCGATTAAGCGATTAAGCGATTAAGCAATTAAGCAATTATGCAATTAAGCAATTAAGCAATTAAGCAATTAAGCAATTAAGCAATTAAGCAATTAAGCAATTAAGCAATTAAGCAATTAAGCAATTAAGCAATTAAGCAATTAAGTAATTAAGTATTGGATTTGTATGCCGCCCCTCTCCGCAGACTTGGGAGAACACATGTGCAGAAGTATTTAAGTATTTAAGTATTTGAGCGATTGAGCGATTGAGCGATTGAGCGATTGAGCGATTGAGCGATTGAGCGATTGAGCGATTGAGCGATTGAGCGATTGAGCGATTGAGCGATTGAGCGATTGAGCGATTGAGCGATTAACCGATTATGCGATTAAGCAATTAAGCAATTAAGCAATTAAGCAATTAAGCAATTAAGCAATTAAGCAATTAAGAAATTAAGCAATTAAGCAATTAAGCAATTAAGCAATTAAGCAATTAAGCAATTAAGAAATTAAGCAATTAAGCAATTAAGCAATTAAGCAATTAAGCAATTAAGCAATTAAGCAATTAAGCAATTAAGCAATTAAGCAATTAAGCAATTAAGCAATTAAGTAATTAAGTATTGGATATTGTATGCCGCCCCTCTCCGCAGACTTGGGAGAACACATGTGCAGAAGTATTTAAGTATTTGAGCGATTGAGCGATTGAGCGATTGAGCGATTGAGCGATTGAGCGATTGAGCGATTGAGCGATTGAGCGATTGAGCGATTGAGCGATTGAGCGATTGAGCGATTGAGCGATTGAGCGATTGAGCGATTGAGCGATTGAGCGATTGAGCGATTGAGCGATTGAGCGATTGAGCGATTGAGCGATTGAGCGATTGAGCGATTAAGCGATTAAGCAATTAAGCAATTAAGCAATTAAGCAATTAAGTAATTAAGTAATTAAGTAATTAAGTAATTAAGTATTGGATTTGTATGCCGCCCCTCTCCGCAGACTTGGGAGAACACATGTGCAGAAGTATTTAAGTATTTGAGCGATTGAGCGATTGAGCGATTGAGCGATTAAGCGATTAAGCGATTAAGCGATTAAGCGATTAAGCAATTAAGCAATTAAGCAATTAAGCAATTAAGCAATTAAGCAATTAAGTAATTAAGTAATTAAGTAATTAAGTAATTAAGAATTGGATTTGTATGCCGCAACTATCCGCAGACTTGGGAGAACACATGTGCAGAAGTATTTAAGTATTTAAGTATTTGAGCGATCGAGCGATCGAGCGATCGAGCGATCGAGCGATCGAGCGATCGAGCGATCGAGCGATCGAGCGATCGAGCGATCGAGCGATCGAGCGATTGAGCGATTAATTAATTAAGTAATTAAGTAATTAAGTAATTAAGTAATTAAGTATTGGATTTGTATGCCGCCCCTCTCCGCAGACTTGGGAGAACACATGTGCAGAAGTATTTAAGTATTTGAGCGATTGAGCGATTGAGCGATTGAGCGATTGAGCGATTGAGCGATTGAGCGATTGAGCGATTGAGCGATTGAGCGATTGAGCGATTGAGCGATTGAGCGATTGAGCGATTGAGCGATTGAGCGATTGAGCGATTGAGCGATTAAGCAATTAAGCAATTAAGCAATTAAGCAATTAAGCAATTAAGCAATTAATTAATTAAGTATTGGATTTGTATGCCGCCCCTCTCCGCAGACTTGGGAGAACACATGTGCAGAAGTATTTAAGTATTTAAGTATTTGAGCGATTGAGCGATTGAGCGATTGAGCGATTGAGCGATTGAGCGATTGAGCGATTGAGCGATTGAGCGATTGAGCGATTGAGCGATTGAGCGATTGAGCGATTGAGCGATTAAGCGATTGAGCAATTAAGCAATTAAGCAATTAAGCAATTAAGCAATTAAGCAATTAAGCAATTAAGCAATTAAGCAATTAAGCAATTAAGCAATTAAGCAATTAAGCAATTAAGCAATTAAGCAATTAAGCAATTAAGCAATTAAGCAATTAAGCAATTAAGTAATTAAGTATTGGATTTGTATGCCGCCCCTCTCCGCAGACTTGGGAGAACACATGTGCAGAAGTATTTAAGTATTTGAGCGATTGAGCGATTGAGCGATTGAGCGATTGAGCGATTGAGCGATTGAGCGATTGAGCGATTGAGCGATTGAGCGATTGAGCGATTGAGCGATTGAGCGATTGAGCGATTGAGCGATTGAGCGATTGAGCGATTAACCAATTATGTGATTAAGCGATTAAGCGATTAAGCAATTAAGCAATTAAGCAATTAAGCAATTAAGCAATTAAGCAATTAAGCAATTAAGCAATTAAGCAATTAAGCAATTAAGCAATTAAGCAATTAAGCAATTAAGCAAGTAATTAAGTAATTAAGCAATTAAGCAATTAAGCAATTAAGCAATTAAGCAATTAAGCAATTAAGCAATTAAGCAATTAAGCAATTAAGCAATTAAGCAATTAAGCAATTAAGCAATTAAGCAATTAAGTAATTAAGTAATTAAGTATTGGATTTGTATGCCGCCCCTCTCCGCAGACTTGGGAGAACACATGTGCAGAAGTATTTAAGTATTTGAGCGATTGAGCGATTGAGCGATTGAGCGATTAAGCGATTAAGCGATTAAGCGATTAAGCGATTAAGCGATTAAGCGATTAAGCGATTAAGCGATTAAGCGATTAAGCGATTAAGCGATTAAGCGATTAAGCGATTAAGCGATTAAGCGATTAAGCAATTAAGCAATTAAGCAATTAAGCAATTAAGCAATTAAGCAATTAAGCAATTAAGCAATTAAGCAATTAAGTAATTAAGTAATTAAGTAATTAAGTAATTAAGAATTGGATTTGTATGCCGCAACTCTCCGCAGACTTGGGAGAACACATGTGCAGAAGTATTTAAGTATTTAAGTATTTGAGCGATCGAGCGATCGAGCGATCGAGCGATCGAGCGATCGAGCGATCGAGCGATCGAGCGATCGAGCGATCGAGCGATCGAGCGATTAAGTAATTAAGTAATTAAGTAATTAAGTAATTAAGTAATTAAGTATTGGATTTGTATGCCGCCCCTCTCCGCAGACTTGGGAGAACACATGTGCAGAAGTATTTAAGTATTTGAGCGATTGAGCGATTGAGCGATTGAGCGATTGAGCGATTGAGCGATTGAGCGATTGAGCGATTGAGCGATTGAGCGATTGAGCGATTGAGCGATTGAGCGATTGAGCGATTGAGCGATTGAGCGATTGAGCAATTAAGCAATTAAGCAATTAAGCAATTAAGCAATTAAGCAATTAATTAATTAAGTATTGGATTTGTATGCCGCCCCTCTCCGCAGACTTGGGAGAACACATGTGCAGAAGTATTTAAGTATTTAAGTATTTGAGCGATTGAGCGATTGAGCGATTGAGCGATTGAGCGATTGAGCGATTGAGCGATTGAGCGATTGAGCGATTGAGCGATTGAGCGATTGAGCGATTGAGCGATTGAGCGATTGAGCGATTAAGCGATTGAGCGATTAAGCGATTAAGCAATTAAGCAATTAAGCAATTAAGCAATTAAGCAATTAAGCAATTAAGCAATTAAGCAATTAAGCAATTAAGCAATTAAGCAATTAAGCAATTAAGCAATTAAGCAATTAAGCAATTAAGCAATTAAGCAATTAAGCAATTAAGCAATTAAGCAATTAAGTATTGGATTTGTATGCCGCCCCTCTCCGCAGACTTGGGAGAACACATGTGCAGAAGTATTTAAGTATTTGAGCGATTGAGCGATTGAGCGATTGAGCGATTGAGCGATTGAGCGATTGAGCGATTGAGCGATTGAGCGATTGAGCGATTGAGCGATTGAGCGATTGAGCGATTGAGCGATTGAGCGATTGAGCGATTGAGCGATTGAGCGATTGAGCGATTAACCAATTATGTGATTAAGCGATTAAGCGATTAAGCGATTAAGCGATTAAGCGATTAAGCAATTAAGCAATTAAGCAATTAAGCAATTAAGCAATTAAGCAATTAAGCAATTAAGCAATTAAGCAATTAAGCAATTAAGCAATTAAGCAATTAAGCAATTAAGCAATTAAGCAATTAAGCAATTAAGCAATTAAGCAAGTAATTAAGTAATTAAGCAATTAAGCAATTAAGCAATTAAGCAATTAAGCAATTAAGCAATTAAGCAATTAAGCAATTAAGCAATTAAGCAATTAAGCAATTAAGCAATTAAGCAATTAAGCAATTAAGCAATTAAGCAATTAAGCAATTAAGTAATTAAGTAATTAAGTATTGGATTTGTATGCCGCCCCTCTCCGCAGACTTGGGAGAACACATGTGCAGAAGTATTTAAGTATTTGAGCGATTGAGCGATTGAGCGATTGAGCGATTAAGCGATTAAGCGATTAAGCGATTAAGCGATTAAGCGATTAAGCGATTAAGCGATTAAGCGATTAAGCGATTAAGCGATTAAGCGATTAAGCGATTAAGCGATTAAGCGATTAAGCGATTAAGCGATTAAGCGATTAAGCGATTAAGCGATTAAGCGATTAAGCGATTAAGCAATTAAGCAATTAAGCAATTAAGCAATTAAGCAATTAAGTAATTAAGTAATTAAGTAATTAAGTAATTAAGTATTGGATTTGTATGCCGCCCCTCTTCGCAGACTTGGGAGAACACATGTGCAGAAGTATTTAAGTATTTGAGCGATTGAGCGATTGAGCGATTGAGCGATTGAGCGATTGAGCGATTGAGCGATTGAGCGATTGAGCGATTGAGCGATTGAGCGATTGAGCGATTGAGCGATTGAGCAATTAAGCAATTAAGCAATTAAGCAATTAAGCAATTAAGCAATTAAGCAATTAAGCAATTAAGTAATTAAGTATTGGATTTGTATGCCGCCCCTCTCCGCAGACTTGGGAGAACACATGTGCAGAAGTATTTAAGTATTTAAGTATTTGAGCGATTGAGCGATTGAGCGATTGAGCGATTGAGCGATTGAGCGATTGAGCGATTGAGCGATTGAGCGATTGAGCGATTAAGCGATTAAGCGATTAAGCAATTAAGCAATTAAGCAATTAAGCAATTAAGCAATTAAGCAATTAAGCAATTAAGCAATTAAGCAATTAAGCAATTAAGCAATTAAGCAATTAAGCAATTAAGCAATTAAGCAATTAAGCAATTAAGCAATTAAGCAATTAAGTATTGGATTTGTATGCCGCCCCTCTCCGCAGACTTGGGAGAACACATGTGCAGAAGTATTTAAGTATTTGAGCGATTGAGCGATTGAGCGATTGAGCGATTGAGCGATTGAGCGATTGAGCGATTGAGCGATTGAGCGATTGAGCGATTGAGCGATTAACCGATTAAGCAATTAAGCAATTAAGCAATTAAGCAATTAAGCAATTAAGCAATTAAGCAATTAAGCAATTAAGCAATTAAGCAATTAAGCAATTAAGCAATTAAGCAATTAAGCAATTAAGCAATTAAGCAATTAAGCAATTAAGCAATTAAGCAATTAAGCAATTAAGCAATTAAGCAAGTAATTAAGTAATTAAGTAATTAAGTAATTAAGTAATTAAGTAATTAAGTAATTAAGTAATTAAGTAATTAAGTAATTAAGTAATTAAGTAATTAAGTAATTAAGTAATTAAGTAATTAAGTAATTAAGTAATTAAGTAATTAAGTAATTAAGTAATTAAGTAATTAAGTAATTAAGTAATTAAGTAATTAAGTAATTAAGTAATTAAGTATTGGATTTGTATGCCGCCCCTCTCCGCAGACTTGGGAGAACACATGTGCAGAAGTATTTAAGTATTTAAGTATTTGAGCGATTGAGCGATTGAGCGATTGAGCGATTGAGCGATTGAGCGATTGAGCGATTGAGCGATTGAGCGATTGAGCGATTGAGCGATTGAGCGATTGAGCGATTGAGCGATTGAGCGATTGAGCGATTGAGCGATTGAGCGATTGAGCGATTGAGCGATTGAGCGATTGAGCGATTGAGCGATTCAGCGATTAAGCGATTAAGCAATTAAGCAATTAAGCAATTAAGCAATTAAGCAATTAAGCAATTAAGCAATTAAGCAATTAAGCAATTAAGCAATTAAGCAATTAAGCAATTAAGCAATTAAGCAAGTAATTAAGCAAGTAATTAAGCAATTAAGTAATTAAGTAATTAAGTAATTAAGTAATTAAGTAATTAAGTAATTAAGTAATTAAGTAATTAAGTAATTAAGTAATTAAGTAATTAAGTAATTAAGTAATTAAGTAATTAAGTATTGGATTTGTATGCCGCCCCTTTCCGCAGACTTGGGAGAACACATGTGCAGAAGTATTTAAGTATTTGAGCGATTGAGCGATTGAGCGATTGAGCGATTGAGCGATTGAGCGATTGAGCGATTGAGCGATTGAGCGATTGAGCGATTGAGCGATTGAGCGATTGAGCAATTAAGCAATTAAGCAATTAAGCAATTAAGCAATTAAGCAATTAAGCAATTAAGCAATTAAGTAATTAAGTATTGGATTTGTATGCCGCCCCTCTCCGCAGACTTGGGAGAACACATGTGCAGAAGTATTTAAGTATTTGAGCGATTGAGCGATTGAGCGATTGAGCGATTGAGCGATTGAGCGATTGAGCGATTGAGCGATTGAGCGATTGAGCGATTGAGCGATTAAGCAATTAAGCAATTAAGCAATTAAGCAATTAAGCAATTAAGCAATTAAGCAATTAAGCAATTAAGCAATTAAGCAATTAAGCAATTAAGCAATTAAGCAATTAAGCAATTAAGCAATTAAGCAATTAAGCAATTAAGCAATTAAGTATTGGATTTGTATGCCGCCCCTCTCCGCAGACTTGGGAGAACACATGTGCAGAAGTATTTAAGTATTTGAGCGATTGAGCGATTGAGCGATTGAGCGATTGAGCGATTGAGCGATTGAGCGATTGAGCGATTGAGCGATTAACCGATTAAGCAATTTAAGCAATTAAGCAATTAAGCAATTAAGCAATTAAGCAATTAAGCAATTAAGCAATTAAGCAATTAAGCAATTAAGCAATTAAGCAATTAAGCAATTAAGCAATTAAGCAATTAAGCAATTAAGCAATTAAGCAATTAAGCAATTAAGCAATTAAGCAATTAATTAAGTAATTAAGTAATTAAGTAATTAAGTAATTAAGTAATTAAGTAATTAAGTAATTAAGTAATTAAGTAATTAAGTAATTAAGTAATTAAGTAATTAAGTAATTAAGTAATTAAGTAATTAAGTAATTAAGTAATTAAGTAATTAAGTAATTAAGTAATTAAGTAATTAAGTAATTAAGTATTGGATTTGTATGCCGCCCCTCTCCGCAGACTTGGGAGAACACATGTGCAGAAGTATTTAAGTATTTAAGTATTTGAGCGATTGAGCGATTGAGCGATTGAGCGATTGAGCGATTGAGCGATTGAGCGATTGAGCGATTGAGCGATTGAGCGATTGAGCGATTGAGCGATTGAGCGATTGAGCGATTGAGCGATTGAGCGATTGAGCGATTGAGCGATTCAGCGATTAAGCGATTAAGCGATTAAGCGATTAAGCGATTAAGCAATTAAGCAATTAAGCAATTAAGCAATTAAGCAATTAAGCAATTAAGCAATTAAGCAATTAAGCAATTAAGCAATTAAGCAATTAAGCAATTAAGCAAGTAATTAAGTAATTAAGCAATTAAGTAATTAAGTAATTAAGTAATTAAGTAATTAAGTAATTAAGTAATTAAGTAATTAAGTAATTAAGTAATTAAGTAATTAAGTAATTAAGTAATTAAGTAATTAAGTAATTAAGTAATTAAGTATTGGATTTGTATGCCGCCCCTCTCCGCAGACTTGGGAGAACACATGTGCAGAAGTATTTAAGTATTTGAGCGATTGAGCGATTGAGCGATTGAGCGATTGAGCGATTGAGCGATTGAGCGATTGAGCGATTGAGCGATTGAGCGATTGAGCGATTGAGCGATTGAGCGATTGAGCGATTGAGCGATTGAGCGATTGAGCGATTGAGCGATGGAGCGATGGAGCGATGGAGCGATTGAGCGATTGAGCGATTGAGCGATTGAGCGATTAAGCGATTAAGCGATTAAGCGATTAAGCGATTAAGCGATTAAGAGATTAAGCGATTAAGCGATTAAGCGATTAAGCGATTAAGCGATTAAGCGATTAAGCGATTAAGCAATTAAGCAATTAAGCAATTAAGCAATTAAGCAATTAAGCAATTAAGCAATTAAGCAATTAAGCAATTAAGCAATTAAGCAATTAAGCAATTAAGCAATTAAGCAATTAAGCAATTAAGCAATTAAGCAATTAAGTATTGGATTTGTATGCCGCCCCTCTCCGCAGACTTGGGAGAACACATGTGCAGAAGCAAGGAAATCTGAGTTTGGCAACATGGTACACTGCGCATGCACAGGAAGCTGAAGGGTATCCACGTGTGTGTGCACGCAACTCCCCCCCCCCGGGAACATTCAAGTATTTCAGTATTTCAGTACTTAAGTACTTAAATATTTAAGTACTTAAGTATTTCAGTACTTAAGTATTTCAGTACTTAAGTATTAAAGTATTAAAGTATTAAAGTATTTAAGTATTTAAGTATGTAAGTATTTAAGTATGTAAGTATGTAAGTATGTAAGTATTTAAGTATTTAAGTATTTAAGTATTTAAGTATTTAAGTATTTAAGTATTTAAGTATGTAAGTATGTAAGTATGTAAGTATTTAAGTATTTAAGTATTTAAGTATTTAAGTATTTGAGCGATTGAGCGATTGAGCGATTGAGCGATTGTGCGATTGAGCGATTGAGCGATTGAGCGATTGTGCGATTGAGCGATTGAGCGGTTGAGCGGTTGAGCGATTGAGCGATTGAGCGGTTGAGCGGTTGAGCGGTTGAGCGGTTGAGCGATTGAGCGATTGAGCGGTTGAGCGGTTGAGCGGTTGAGCGGTTGAGCGATTGAGCGATTGAGCGATTGAGCGATTGAGCGATTGAGCGATTGAGCGATTGAGCGATTGAGCGATTGAGCGATTGAGCGATTGAGCGATTGAGCGATTGAGCGATTGAGCGATTGAGCGATTAAGCGATTAAGCGATTAAGCGATTAAGCGATTAAGCAATTAAGCAATTAAGCAATTAAGCAATTAAGCAATTAAGCAATTAAGCAATTAAGCAATTAAGCAATTAAGCAATTAAGCAATTAAGCAATTAAGCAATTAAGCAATTAAGCAATTAAGCAATTAAGTAATTAAGTAATTAAGTATTTAAGTATTTAAGTATTTAAGTATTTAAGTATTTAAGTATTTAAGTATTTAAGTATTTAAGTATGTAAGTATTTAAGTATTTGAGCGATTGAGCGATTGAGCGATTGAGCGATTGAGCGATTGAGCGATTGAGCGATTGAGCGATTGAGCGATTGAGCGATTGAGCGATTGAGCGATTGAGCGATTGAGCGATTGAGCGATTGAGCGATTGAGCGATTGAGCGATTGAGCGATTGAGCGATTGAGCGATTGAGCGATTAAGCGATTAAGCGATTAAGCGATTAAGCGATTAAGCGATTAAGCAATTAAGCAATTAAGCAATTAAGCAATTAAGCAATTAAGCAATTAAGCAATTAAGCAATTAAGCAATTAAGTAATTAAGTAATTAAGTAATTAAGTAATTAAGTAATTAAGTAATTAAGTAATTAAGTAATTAAGTAATTAAGTAATTAAGTAATTAAGTAATTAAGTAATTAAGTAATTAAGTATTGGATTTGTATGCCGCCCCTCTCCGCAGACTTGGGAGAACACATGTGCAGAAGTATTTAAGTATTTGAGCGATTGAGCGATTGAGCGATTGAGCGATTGAGCGATTGAGCGATTGAGCGATTGAGCGATTGAGCGATTGAGCGATTGAGCGATTGAGCGATTGAGCGATTGAGCGATGGAGCGATGGAGCGATGGAGCGATGGAGCGATGGAGCGATTGAGCGATTGAGCGATTGAGCGATTGAGCGATTGAGCGATTAAGCGATTAAGCAATTAAGCAATTAAGCAATTAAGCAATTAAGCAATTAAGTAATTAAGTAATTAAGTATTGGATTTGTATGCCGCCCCTCTCCGCAGACTTGGGAGAACACATGTGCAGAAGTATTTAAGTATTTAAGTATGTGAGCGATTGAGCGATTGAGCGATTGAGCGATTGAGCGATTGAGCGATTGAGCGATTGAGCGATTGAGCGATTGAGCGATTGAGCGATTGAGCGATTGAGCGATTGAGCGATTGAGCGATTGAGCGATTGAGCGATTGAGCGATTGAGCGATTGAGCGATTGAGCGATTAAGCGATTAAGCGATTAAGCGATTAAGCGATTAAGCGATTAAGCAATTAAGCAATTAAGCAATTAAGCAATTAAGCAATTAAGCAATTAAGCAATTAATCAATTAAGCAATTAAGCAATTAAGTAATTAAGTAATTAAGTAATTAAGTAATTAAGTATTGGATTTGTATGCCGCCCCTCTCCGCAGACTTGGGAGAACACATGTGCAGAAGTATTTAAGTATTTGAGCGATTGAGCGATTGAGCGATTGAGCGATTGAGCGATTGAGCGATTGAGCGATTGAGCGATTGAGCGATTGAGCGATTGAGCGATTGAGCGATTGAGCGATTGAGCGATTGAGCGATTAAGCAATTAAGCAATTAAGCAATTAAGCAATTAAGCAATTAAGCAATTAAGCAATTAAGCAATTAAGCAATTAAGCAATTAAGCAATTAAGCAATTAAGCAATTAAGCAATTAAGCAATTAAGCAATTAAGCAATTAAGCAATTAAGTATTGGATTTGTATGCCGCCCCTCTCCGCAGACTTGGGAGAACACATGTGCAGAAGTATTTAAGTATTTAAGTATTTGAGCGATTGAGCGATTGAGCGATTGAGCGATTGAGCGATTGAGCGATTGAGCGATTGAGCGATTGAGCGATTGAGCGATTGAGCGATTGAGCGATTGAGCGATTGAGCGATTGAGCGATTGAGCGATTGAGCGATTGAGCGATTGAGCGATTGAGCGATTGAGCGATTGAGCGATTGAGCGATTGAGCGATTGAGCAATTAAGCAATTAAGCAATTAAGCAATTAAGCAATTAAGCAATTAAGCAATTAAGCAATTAAGCAATTAAGTAATTAAGTAATTAAGTAATTAAGTAATTAAGTAATTAAGTAATTAAGTAATTAAGTATTGGATTTGTATGCCGCCCCTCTCCGCAGACTTGGGAGAACACATGTGCAGAAGTATTTAAGTATTTGAGCGATTGAGCGATTGAGCGATTGAGCGATTGAGCGATTGAGCGATTGAGCGATTGAGCGATTGAGCGATTGAGCGATTGAGCGATTGAGCGATTGAGCGATTGAGCGATTGAGCGATTGAGCGATTGAGCGATTGAGCGATTAAGCGATTAAGCAATTAAGCAATTAAGCAATTAAGCAATTAAGCAATTAAGCAATTAAGTAATTAAGTAATTAAGTATTGGATTTGTATGCCGCCCCTCTCCGCAGACTTGGGAGAACACATGTGCAGAAGTATTTAAGTATTTGAGCGATTGAGCGATTGAGCGATTGAGCGATTAAGCGATTAAGCGATTAAGCGATTAAGCGATTAAGCGATTAAGCGATTAAGCGATTAAGCGATTAAGCGATTAAGCGATTAAGCGATTAAGCGATTAAGCGATTAAGCGATTAAGCGATTAAGCGATTAAGCGATTAAGCGATTAAGCGATTAAGCAATTAAGCAATTAAGCAATTAAGCAATTAAGCAATTAAGCAATTAAGCAATTAAGCAATTAAGCAATTAAGTATTGGATTTGTATGCCGCCCCTCTCCGCAGACTTGGGAGAACACATGTGCAGAAGTATTTAAGTATTTGAGCGATTGAGCGATTGAGCGATTGAGCGATTGAGCGATTGAGCGATTGAGCGATTGAGCGATTGAGCGATTGAGCGATTGAGCGATTGAGCGATTGAGCGATTGAGCGATTGAGCGATTGAGCGATTGAGCGATTGAGCGATTGAGCGATTAAGCAATTAAGCAATTAAGCAATTAAGCAATTAAGCAATTAAGCAATTAAGCAATTAAGCAATTAAGTAATTAAGTAATTAAGTATTGGATTTGTATGCCGCCCCTCTCCGCAGACTTGGGAGAACACATGTGCAGAAGTATTTAAGTATTTGAGCGATTGAGCGATTGAGCGATTGAGCGATTGAGCGATTGAGCGATTGAGCGATTGAGCGATTGAGCGATTGAGCGATTGAGCGATTGAGCGATTGAGCGATTGAGCGATTGAGCGATTGAGCGATTGAGCGATTGAGCGATTGAGCGATTGAGCGATTAAGCAATTAAGCAATTAAGCAATTAAGTAATTAAGTAATTAAGTAATTAAGTAATTAAGTATTGGATTTGTATGCCGCCCCTCTCCGCAGAGTTGGGAGAACACATGTGCAGAAGCAAGGAAATCTGAGTTTGGCAACATGGTACACTGCGCATGCACAGGAAGCTGAAGGGTATCCACGTGTGTGTGCACGCAACTCCCCCCCCCCCGGGAACATTCAAGTATTTCAGTATTTCAGTACTTAAGTACTTAAATATTTAAGTACTTAAGTATTTCAGTACTTAAGTATTTCAGTACTTAAGTATTAAAGTATTAAAGTATTAAAGTATTTAAGTATTTAAGTATGTAAGTATTTAAGTATGTAAGTATGTAAGTATGTAAGTATTTAAGTATTTAAGTATTTAAGTATTTAAGTATTTAAGTATTTAAGTATTTAAGTATGTAAGTATGTAAGTATGTAAGTATTTAAGTATTTAAGTATTTAAGTATTTAAGTATTTGAGCGATTGAGCGATTGAGCGATTGAGCGATTGTGCGATTGAGCGATTGAGCGATTGAGCGATTGTGCGATTGAGCGATTGAGCGGTTGAGCGGTTGAGCGATTGAGCGATTGAGCGGTTGAGCGGTTGAGCGGTTGAGCGGTTGAGCGATTGAGCGATTGAGCGGTTGAGCGGTTGAGCGGTTGAGCGGTTGAGCGATTGAGCGATTGAGCGATTGAGCGATTGAGCGATTGAGCGATTGAGCGATTGAGCGATTGAGCGATTGAGCGATTGAGCGATTGAGCGATTGAGCGATTGAGCGATTGAGCGATTAAGCGATTAAGCGATTAAGCGATTAAGCGATTAAGCGATTAAGCAATTAAGCAATTAAGCAATTAAGCAATTAAGCAATTAAGCAATTAAGCAATTAAGCAATTAAGCAATTAAGCAATTAAGCAATTAAGCAATTAAGCAATTAAGCAATTAAGCAATTAAGCAATTAAGCAATTAAGTAATTAAGTAATTAAGTATTTAAGTATTTAAGTATTTAAGTATTTAAGTATTTAAGTATTTAAGTATTTAAGTATTTAAGTATTTAAGTATGTAAGTATTTAAGTATTTGAGCGATTGAGCGATTGAGCGATTGAGCGATTGAGCGATTGAGCGATTGAGCGATTGAGCGATTGAGCGATTGAGCGATTGAGCGATTGAGCGATTGAGCGATTGAGCGATTGAGCGATTGAGCGATTGAGCGATTGAGCGATTGAGCGATTGAGCGATTGAGCGATTAAGCGATTAAGCGATTAAGCGATTAAGCGATTAAGCGATTAAGCAATTAAGCAATTAAGCAATTAAGCAATTAAGCAATTAAGCAATTAAGCAATTAAGCAATTAAGTAATTAAGTAATTAAGTAATTAAGTAATTAAGTAATTAAGTAATTAAGTAATTAAGTAATTAAGTAATTAAGTAATTAAGTAATTAAGTAATTAAGTAATTAAGTAATTAAGTAATTAAGTATTGGATTTGTATGCCGCCCCTCTCCGCAGACTTGGGAGAACACATGTGCAGAAGTATTTAAGTATTTGAGCGATTGAGCGATTGAGCGATTGAGCGATTGAGCGATTGAGCGATTGAGCGATTGAGCGATTGAGCGATTGAGCGATTGAGCGATTGAGCGATTGAGCGATTGAGCGATGGAGCGATGGAGCGATGGAGCGATGGAGCGATGGAGCGATTGAGCGATTGAGCGATTGAGCGATTGAGCGATTGAGCGATTAAGCGATTAAGCAATTAAGCAATTAAGCAATTAAGCAATTAAGCAATTAAGTAATTAAGTAATTAAGTATTGGATTTGTATGCCGCCCCTCTCCGCAGACTTGGGAGAACACATGTGCAGAAGTATTTAAGTATTTAAGTATGTGAGCGATTGAGCGATTGAGCGATTGAGCGATTGAGCGATTGAGCGATTGAGCGATTGAGCGATTGAGCGATTGAGCGATTGAGCGATTGAGCGATTGAGCGATTGAGCGATTGAGCGATTGAGCGATTGAGCGATTGAGCGATTGAGCGATTGAGCGATTGAGCGATTGAGCGATTAAGCGATTAAGCGATTAAGCGATTAAGCGATTAAGCGATTAAGCGATTAAGCAATTAAGCAATTAAGCAATTAAGCAATTAAGCAATTAAGCAATTAAGCAATTAATCAATTAAGCAATTAAGCAATTAAGTAATTAAGTAATTAAGTAATTAAGTAATTAAGTATTGGATTTGTATGCCGCCCCTCTCCGCAGACTTGGGAGAACACATGTGCAGAAGTATTTAAGTATTTGAGCGATTGAGCGATTGAGCGATTGAGCGATTGAGCGATTGAGCGATTGAGCGATTGAGCGATTGAGCGATTGAGCGATTGAGCGATTGAGCGATTGAGCGATTGAGCAATTAAGCAATTAAGCAATTAAGCAATTAAGCAATTAAGCAATTAAGCAATTAAGCAATTAAGCAATTAAGCAATTAAGCAATTAAGCAATTAAGCAATTAAGCAATTAAGCAATTAAGCAATTAAGCAATTAAGCAATTAAGCAATTAAGTATTGGATTTGTATGCCGCCCCTCTCCGCAGACTTGGGAGAACACATGTGCAGAAGTATTTAAGTATTTAAGTATTTGAGCGATTGAGCGATTGAGCGATTGAGCGATTGAGCGATTGAGCGATTGAGCGATTGAGCGATTGAGCGATTGAGCGATTGAGCGATTGAGCGATTGAGCGATTGAGCGATTGAGCGATTGAGCGATTGAGCGATTGAGCGATTGAGCGATTGAGCGATTGAGCGATTGAGCGATTGAGCGATTGAGCGATTGAGCGATTGAGCGATTAAGCAATTAAGCAATTAAGCAATTAAGCAATTAAGCAATTAAGCAATTAAGCAATTAAGTAATTAAGTAATTAAGTAATTAAGTAATTAAGTATTGGATTTGTATGCCGCCCCTCTCCGCAGACTTGGGAGAACACATGTGCAGAAGTATTTAAGTATTTGAGCGATTGAGCGATTGAGCGATTGAGCGATTGAGCGATTGAGCGATTGAGCGATTGAGCGATTGAGCGATTGAGCGATTGAGCGATTGAGCGATTGAGCGATTGAGCGATTGAGCGATTGAGCGATTGAGCGATTAAGCGATTAAGCAATTAAGCAATTAAGCAATTAAGCAATTAAGCAATTAAGCAATTAAGTAATTAAGTAATTAAGTATTGGATTTGTATGCCGCCCCTCTCCGCAGACTTGGGAGAACACATGTGCAGAAGTATTTAAGTATTTGAGCGATTGAGCGATTGAGCGATTGAGCGATTAAGCGATTAAGCGATTAAGCGATTAAGCGATTAAGCGATTAAGCGATTAAGCGATTAAGCGATTAAGCGATTAAGCGATTAAGCGATTAAGCGATTAAGCGATTAAGCGATTAAGCGATTAAGCGATTAAGCGATTAAGCGATTAAGCAATTAAGCAATTAAGCAATTAAGCAATTAAGCAATTAAGCAATTAAGCAATTAAGCAATTAAGCAATTAAGCAATTAAGCAATTAAGTATTGGATTTGTATGCCGCCCCTCTCCGCAGACTTGGGAGAACACATGTGCAGAAGTATTTAAGTATTTGAGCGATTGAGCGATTGAGCGATTGAGCGATTGAGCGATTGAGCGATTGAGCGATTGAGCGATTGAGCGATTGAGCGATTGAGCGATTGAGCGATTGAGCGATTGAGCGATTGAGCGATTGAGCGATTGAGCGATTGAGCGATTGAGCGATTGAGCGATTGAGCGATTAAGCAATTAAGCAATTAAGCAATTAAGCAATTAAGCAATTAAGCAATTAAGCAATTAAGCAATTAAGTAATTAAGTAATTAAGTATTGGATTTGTATGCCGCCCCTCTCCGCAGACTTGGGAGAACACATGTGCAGAAGTATTTAAGTATTTGAGCGATTGAGCGATTGAGCGATTGAGCGATTGAGCGATTGAGCGATTGAGCGATTGAGCGATTGAGCGATTGAGCGATTGAGCGATTGAGCGATTGAGCGATTGAGCGATTGAGCGATTGAGCGATTGAGCGATTGAGCGATTGAGCGATTGAGCGATTAAGCAATTAAGCAATTAAGCAATTAAGTAATTAAGTAATTAAGTAATTAAGTAATTAAGTATTGGATTTGTATGCCGCCCCTCTCCGCAGAGTTGGGAGAACACATGTGCAGAAGTATTTAAGTATTTGAGCGATTGAGCGATTGAGCGATTGAGCGATTGAGCGATTAAGCGATTAAGCGATTAAGCGATTAAGCGATTAAGCGATTAAGCGATTAAGCGATTAAGCGATTAAGCGATTAAGCGATTAAGCGATTAAGCGATTAAGCGATTAAGCGATTAAGCGATTAAGCGATTAAGCGATTAAGCGATTAAGCGATTAAGCGATTAAGCGATTAAGCGATTAAGCAATTAAGCAATTAAGCAATTAAGCAATTAAGCAATTAAGCAATTAAGCAATTAAGCAATTAAGCAATTAAGCAATTAAGCAATTAAGCAATTAAGTAAGTAATTAAGTAATTAAGTAATTAAGTAATTAAGTAATTAAGTAATTAAGTAATTAAGTAATTAAGTAATTAAGTAATTAAGTAATTAAGTAATTAAGTAATTAAGTAATTAAGTAATTAAGTAATTAAGTAATTAAGTATTGGATTTGTATGCCGCCCCTCTCCGCAGACTTGGGAGAACACATGTGCAGAAGTATTTAAGTATTTAAGTATTTGAGCGATTGAGCGATTGAGCGATTGAGCGATTGAGCGATTGAGCGATTGAGCGATTGAGCGATTGAGCGATTGAGCGATTGAGCGATTGAGCGATTGAGCGATTGAGCGATTGAGCGATTGAGCGATTGAGCGATTGAGCGATTGAGCAATTAAGCAATTAAGCAATTAAGCAATTAAGCAATTAAGCAATTAAGCAATTAAGCAATTAAGCAATTAAGCAATTAAGCAATTAAGCAATTAAGCAATTAAGCAATTAAGCAATTAAGCAATTAAGCAATTAAGCAATTAAGCAATTAAGCAATTAAGCAATTAAGCAATTAAGCAATTAAGCAATTAAGCAATTAAGTATTGGATTTGTATGCCGCCCCTCTCCGCAGACTTGGGAGAACACATGTGCAGAAGTATTTAAGTATTTGAGCGATTGAGCGATTGAGCGATTGAGCGATTGAGCGATTGAGCGATTGAGCGATTGAGCGATTGAGCGATTAACCGATTAAGCAATTTAAGCAATTAAGCAATTAAGCAATTAAGCAATTAAGCAATTAAGCAATTAAGCAATTAAGCAATTAAGCAATTAAGCAATTAAGCAATTAAGCAATTAAGCAATTAAGCAATTAAGCAATTAAGCAATTAAGCAATTAAGCAATTAAGCAATTAAGCAATTAAGCAATTAAGCAATTAATTAAGTAATTAAGTAATTAAGTAATTAAGTAATTAAGTAATTAAGTAATTAAGTAATTAAGTAATTAAGTAATTAAGTAATTAAGTAATTAAGTAATTAAGTAATTAAGTAATTAAGTAATTAAGTAATTAAGTAATTAAGTAATTAAGTAATTAAGTATTGGATTTGTATGCCGCCCCTCTCCGCAGACTTGGGAGAACACATGTGCAGAAGTATTTAAGTATTTAAGTATTTGAGCGATTGAGCGATTGAGCGATTGAGCGATTGAGCGATTGAGCGATTGAGCGATTGAGCGATTGAGCGATTGAGCGATTGAGCGATTGAGCGATTGAGCGATTGAGCGATTGAGCGATTGAGCGATTGAGCGATTGAGCGATTGAGCGATTAAGCGATTAAGCGATTAAGCGATTAAGCGATTAAGCAATTAAGCAATTAAGCAATTAAGCAATTAAGCAATTAAGCAATTAAGCAATTAAGCAATTAAGCAATTAAGCAATTAAGCAATTAAGCAATTAAGCAAGTAATTAAGCAATTAAGCAATTAAGTAATTAAGTAATTAAGTAATTAAGTAATTAAGTAATTAAGTAATTAAGTAATTAAGTAATTAAGTAATTAAGTAATTAAGTAATTAAGTAATTAAGTAATTAAGTAATTAAGTAATTAAGTAATTAAGTATTGGATTTGTATGCCGCCCCTCTCCGCAGACTTGGGAGAACACATGTGCAGAAGTATTTAAGTATTTGAGCGATTGAGCGATTGAGCGATTGAGCGATTGAGCGATTGAGCGATTGAGCGATTGAGCGATTGAGCGATTGAGCGATTGAGCGATTGAGCGATTGAGCGATTGAGCGATTGAGCGATTGAGCGATTGAGCGATGGAGCGATGGAGCGATGGAGCGATTGAGCGATTGAGCGATTGAGCGATTGAGCGATTAAGCGATTAAGCGATTAAGCGATTAAGCGATTAAGCGATTAAGAGATTAAGCGATTAAGCGATTAAGCGATTAAGCGATTAAGCGATTAAGCGATTAAGCGATTAAGCGATTAAGCAATTAAGCAATTAAGCAATTAAGCAATTAAGCAATTAAGCAATTAAGCAATTAAGCAATTAAGCAATTAAGCAATTAAGCAATTAAGCAATTAAGCAATTAAGCAATTAAGCAATTAAGCAATTAAGCAATTAAGTATTGGATTTGTATGCCGCCCCTCTCCGCAGACTTGGGAGAACACATGTGCAGAAGCAAGGAAATCTGAGTTTGGCAACATGGTACACTGCGCATGCACAGGAAGCTGAAGGGTATCCACGTGTGTGTGCACGCAACTCCCCCCCCCCGGGAACATTCAAGTATTTCAGTATTTCAGTACTTAAGTACTTAAATATTTAAGTACTTAAGTATTTCAGTACTTAAGTATTTCAGTACTTAAGTATTAAAGTATTAAAGTATTAAAGTATTTAAGTATTTAAGTATGTAAGTATTTAAGTATGTAAGTATGTAAGTATGTAAGTATTTAAGTATTTAAGTATTTAAGTATTTAAGTATTTAAGTATTTAAGTATTTAAGTATGTAAGTATGTAAGTATGTAAGTATTTAAGTATTTAAGTATTTAAGTATTTAAGTATTTGAGCGATTGAGCGATTGAGCGATTGAGCGATTGTGCGATTGAGCGATTGAGCGATTGAGCGATTGTGCGATTGAGCGATTGAGCGGTTGAGCGGTTGAGCGATTGAGCGATTGAGCGATTGAGCGGTTGAGCGGTTGAGCGGTTGAGCGATTGAGCGATTGAGCGGTTGAGCGGTTGAGCGGTTGAGCGATTGAGCGATTGAGCGATTGAGCGATTGAGCGATTGAGCGATTGAGCGATTGAGCGATTGAGCGATTGAGCGATTGAGCGATTGAGCGATTGAGCGATTAAGCGATTAAGCGATTAAGCGATTAAGCGATTAAGCGATTAAGCAATTAAGCGATTAAGCGATTAAGCAATTAAGCAATTAAGCAATTAAGCAATTAAGCAATTAAGCAATTAAGCAATTAAGCAATTAAGCAATTAAGCAATTAAGCAATTAAGCAATTAAGTAATTAAGTAATTAAGTATTTAAGTATTTAAGTATTTAAGTATTTAAGTATTTAAGTATTTAAGTATTTAAGTATTTAAGTATTTAAGTATGTAAGTATTTAAGTATTTGAGCGATTGAGCGATTGAGCGATTGAGCGATTGAGCGATTGAGCGATTGAGCGATTGAGCGATTGAGCGATTGAGCGATTGAGCGATTGAGCGATTGAGCGATTGAGCGATTGAGCGATTGAGCGATTGAGCGATTGAGCGATTGAGCGATTGAGCGATTGAGCGATTAAGCAATTAAGCAATTAAGCAATTAAGCGATTAAGCAATTAAGCAATTAAGCAATTAAGCAATTAAGCAATTAAGCAATTAAGCAATTAAGCAATTAAGTAATTAAGTAATTAAGTAATTAAGTAATTAAGTAATTAAGTAATTAAGTAATTAAGTAATTAAGTAATTAAGTAATTAAGTAATTAAGTAATTAAGTATTGGATTTGTATGCCGCCCCTCTCCGCAGACTTGGGAGAACACATGTGCAGAAGTATTTAAGTATTTGAGCGATTGAGCGATTGAGCGATTGAGCGATTGAGCGATTGAGCGATTGAGCGATTGAGCGATTGAGCGATTGAGCGATTGAGCGATTGAGCGATTGAGCGATTGAGCGATTGAGCGATGGAGCGATGGAGCGATGGAGCGATGGAGCGATGGAGCGATTGAGCGATTGAGCGATTGAGCGATTGAGCGATTGAGCGATTAAGCGATTAAGCAATTAAGCAATTAAGCAATTAAGCAATTAAGCAATTAAGTAATTAAGTAATTAAGTATTGGATTTGTATGCCGCCCCTCTCCGCAGACTTGGGAGAACACATGTGCAGAAGTATTTAAGTATTTAAGTATGTGAGCGATTGAGCGATTGAGCGATTGAGCGATTGAGCGATTGAGCGATTGAGCGATTGAGCGATTGAGCGATTGAGCGATTGAGCGATTGAGCGATTGAGCGATTGAGCGATTGAGCGATTGAGCGATTGAGCGATTGAGCGATTGAGCGATTGAGCGATTGAGCGATTGAGCGATTGAGCGATTAAGCGATTAAGCGATTAAGCGATTAAGCGATTAAGCGATTAAGCAATTAAGCAATTAAGCAATTAAGCAATTAAGCAATTAAGCAATTAAGCAATTAAGCAATTAAGCAATTAAGCAATTAAGTAATTAAGTAATTAAGTAATTAAGTAATTAAGTATTGGATTTGTATGCCGCCCCTCTCCGCAGACTTGGGAGAACACATGTGCAGAAGTATTTAAGTATTTGAGCGATTGAGCGATTGAGCGATTGAGCGATTGAGCGATTGAGCGATTGAGCGATTGAGCGATTGAGCGATTGAGCGATTGAGCGATTGAGCGATTGAGCGATTGAGCAATTAAGCAATTAAGCAATTAAGCAATTAAGCAATTAAGCAATTAAGCAATTAAGCAATTAAGCAATTAAGCAATTAAGCAATTAAGCAATTAAGCAATTAAGCAATTAAGCAATTAAGCAATTAAGCAATTAAGCAATTAAGCAATTAAGCAATTAAGTATTGGATTTGTATGCCGCCCCTCTCCGCAGACTTGGGAGAACACATGTGCAGAAGTATTTAAGTATTTAAGTATTTGAGCGATTGAGCGATTGAGCGATTGAGCGATTGAGCGATTGAGCGATTGAGCGATTGAGCGATTGAGCGATTGAGCGATTGAGCGATTGAGCGATTGAGCGATTGAGCGATTGAGCGATTGAGCGATTGAGCGATTGAGCGATTGAGCGATTGAGCGATTGAGCGATTGAGCGATTGAGCGATTGAGCGATTGAGCGATTAAGCAATTAAGCAATTAAGCAATTAAGCAATTAAGCAATTAAGCAATTAAGCAATTAAGCAATTAAGCAATTAAGCAATTAAGCAATTAAGTAATTAAGTAATTAAGTAATTAAGTAATTAAGTAATTAAGTATTGGATTTGTATGCCGCCCCTCTCCGCAGACTTGGGAGAACACATGTGCAGAAGTATTTAAGTATTTGAGCGATTGAGCGATTGAGCGATTGAGCGATTGAGCGATTGAGCGATTGAGCGATTGAGCGATTGAGCGATTGAGCGATTGAGCGATTGAGCGATTGAGCGATTGAGCGATTGAGCGATTGAGCGATTGAGCGATTGAGCGATTGAGCGATTGAGCGATTGAGCGATTAAGCGATTAAGCAATTAAGCAATTAAGCAATTAAGCAATTAAGCAATTAAGCAATTAAGTAATTAAGTAATTAAGTATTGGATTTGTATGCCGCCCCTCTCCGCAGACTTGGGAGAACACATGTGCAGAAGTATTTAAGTATTTGAGCGATTGAGCGATTGAGCGATTGAGCGATTAAGCGATTAAGCGATTAAGCGATTAAGCGATTAAGCGATTAAGCGATTAAGCGATTAAGCGATTAAGCGATTAAGCGATTAAGCGATTAAGCGATTAAGCGATTAAGCGATTAAGCGATTAAGCGATTAAGCGATTAAGCGATTAAGCGATTAAGCGATTAAGCAATTAAGCAATTAAGCAATTAAGCAATTAAGCAATTAAGCAATTAAGCAATTAAGCAATTAAGCAATTAAGTATTGGATTTGTATGCCGCCCCTCTCCGCAGACTTGGGAGAACACATGTGCAGAAGTATTTAAGTATTTGAGCGATTGAGCGATTGAGCGATTGAGCGATTGAGCGATTGAGCGATTGAGCGATTGAGCGATTGAGCGATTGAGCGATTGAGCGATTGAGCGATTGAGCGATTGAGCGATTGAGCGATTGAGCGATTGAGCGATTGAGCGATTGAGCGATTGAGCGATTGAGCGATTGAGCGATTGAGCGATTAAGCAATTAAGCAATTAAGCAATTAAGCAATTAAGCAATTAAGCAATTAAGCAATTAAGCAATTAAGTAATTAAGTAATTAAGTATTGGATTTGTATGCCGCCCCTCTCCGCAGACTTGGGAGAACACATGTGCAGAAGTATTTAAGTATTTGAGCGATTGAGCGATTGAGCGATTGAGCGATTGAGCGATTGAGCGATTGAGCGATTGAGCGATTGAGCGATTGAGCGATTGAGCGATTGAGCGATTGAGCGATTGAGCGATTGAGCGATTGAGCGATTGAGCGATTGAGCGATTAAGCAATTAAGCAATTAAGCAATTAAGTAATTAAGTAATTAAGTAATTAAGTAATTAAGTATTGGATTTGTATGCCGCCCCTCTCCGCAGAGTTGGGAGAACACATGTGCAGAAGTATTTAAGTATTTGAGCGATTGAGCGATTGAGCGATTGAGCGATTAAGCGATTAAGCGATTAAGCGATTAAGCGATTAAGCGATTAAGCGATTAAGCGATTAAGCGATTAAGCGATTAAGCGATTAAGCGATTAAGCGATTAAGCGATTAAGCGATTAAGCGATTAAGCGATTAAGCAATTAAGCAATTAAGCAATTAAGCAATTAAGCAATTAAGCAATTAAGCAATTAAGCAATTAAGCAATTAAGCAATTAAGCAATTAAGCAATTAAGTAATTAAGAATTGGATTTGTATGCCGCAACTCTCCGCAGACTTGGGAGAACACATGTGCAGAAGTATTTAAGTATTTAAGTATTTGAGCGATCGAGCGATCGAGCGATCGAGCGATCGAGCGATCGAGCGATCGAGCGATCGAGCGATCGAGCGATCGAGCGATCGAGCGATCGAGCGATCGAGCGATTAAGCGATTAAGCGATTAAGCAATTAAGCAATTAAGCAATTAAGCAATTAAGCAATTAAGCAATTAAGCAATTAAGCAATTAAGCAATTAAGCAATTAAGCAATTAAGCAATTAAGCAATTAAGTAATTAAGTATTGGATTTGTATGCCGCCCCTCTCCGCAGACTTGGGAGAACACATGTGCAGAAGTATTTAAGTATTTGAGCGATTGAGCGATTGAGCGATTGAGCGATTGAGCGATTGAGCGATTGAGCGATTGAGCGATTGAGCGATTGAGCGATTGAGCGATTGAGCGATTGAGCGATTGAGCGATTGAGCGATTGAGCGATTGAGCGATTGAGCGATTGAGCGATTGAGCGATTGAGCGATTGAGCGATTGAGCGATTGAGCGATTGAGCGATTGAGCGATTGAGCGATTGAGCGATTGAGCGATTAAGCGATTAAGCAATTAAGCAATTAAGCAATTAAGCAATTAAGCAATTAAGCAATTAAGCAATTAAGCAATTAAGTAATTAAGTATTGGATTTGTATGCCGCCCCTCTCCGCAGACTTGGGAGAACACATGTGCAGAAGTATTTAAGTATTTGAGCGATTGAGCGATTGAGCGATTGAGCGATTGAGCGATTGAGCGATTGAGCGATTGAGCGATTGAGCGATTGAGCGATTGAGCGATTGAGCGATTGAGCGATTGAGCGATTGAGAGATTGAGCGATTAAGCGATTAAGCGATTAAGCGATTAAGCGATTAAGCGATTAAGCAATTAAGCAATTAAGCAATTAAGCAATTAAGCAATTAAGCAATTAAGCAATTAAGCAATTAAGCAATTAAGCAATTAAGCAATTAAGCAATTAAGTAATTAAGTAATTAAGTAATTAAGTAATTAAGTATTGGATTTGTATGCCGCCTCTCTCCG
Organism: Erythrolamprus reginae; assembly: GCF_031021105.1. Lineage (NCBI taxonomy): Eukaryota > Metazoa > Chordata > Lepidosauria > Squamata > Dipsadidae > Erythrolamprus > Erythrolamprus reginae. The sequence continues at coordinate 21,691 of NW_027248563.1, read as the reverse complement.
CAGACTTGGGAGAACACATGTGCAGAAGTATTTAAGTATTTGAGTGATTGAGAGATTGAGCGATTGAGCGATTGAGCGATTGAGCGATTGAGCGATTGAGCGATTGAGCGATTGAGCGATTGAGCGATTGAGCGATTGAGCGATTGAGCGATTGAGCGATTGAGCGATTGAGCGATTGAGCGATTGAGCGATTGAGCGATTGAGCGATTGAGCGATTGAGCGATTGAGCGATTGAGCGATTGAGCGATTGAGCGATTGAGCGATTGAGCGATTGAGCGATTGAGCGATTGAGCGATTAAGCGATTAAGCGATTAAGCGATTAAGCGATTAAGCGATTAAGCGATTAAGCAATTAAGCAATTAAGCAATTAAGCAATTAAGCAATTAAGCAATTAAGCAATTAAGCAATTAAGCAATTAAGCAATTAAGCAATTAAGCAATTAAGCAATTAAGCAATTAAGCAATTAAGTATTGGATTTGTATGCCGCCCCTCTCCGCAGACTTGGGAGAACACATGTGCAGAAGCAAGGAAATCTGAGTTTGGCAACATGGTACACTGCGCATGCACAGGAAGCTGAAGGGTATCCACGTGTGTGTGCACGCAACTCCCCCCCCCCCGGGAACATTCAAGTATTTCAGTATTTCAGTACTTAAGTACTTAAATATTTAAGTACTTAAGTATTTCAGTACTTAAGTATTTCAGTACTTAAGTATTAAAGTATTAAAGTATTAAAGTATTTAAGTATTTAAGTATGTAAGTATTTAAGTATGTAAGTATGTAAGTATGTAAGTATTTAAGTATTTAAGTATTTAAGTATTTAAGTATTTAAGTATTTAAGTATTTAAGTATGTAAGTATGTAAGTATGTAAGTATTTAAGTATTTAAGTATTTAAGTATTTAAGTATTTGAGCGATTGAGCGATTGAGCGATTGAGCGATTGTGCGATTGTGCGATTGAGCGATTGAGCGATTGAGCGATTGAGAGATTGAGCGATTGAGCGGTTGAGCGGTTGAGCGATTGAGCGATTGAGCGATTGAGCGGTTGAGCGGTTGAGCGGTTGAGCGATTGAGCGATTGAGCGGTTGAGCGGTTGAGCGGTTGAGCGATTGAGCGATTGAGCGATTGAGCGATTGAGCGATTGAGCGATTGAGCGATTGAGCGATTGAGCGATTGAGCGATTGAGCGATTAAGCGATTAAGCGATTAAGCGATTAAGCGATTAAGCGATTAAGCGATTAAGCGATTAAGCAATTAAGCAATTAAGCAATTAAGCAATTAAGCAATTAAGCAATTAAGCAATTAAGCAATTAAGCAATTAAGCAATTAAGCAATTAAGCAATTAAGCAATTAAGCAATTAAGTAATTAAGCAATTAAGTAATTAAGTAATTAAGTAATTAAGTAATTAAGTATTTAAGTATTTAAGTATTTAAGTATTTAAGTATTTAAGTATTTAAGTATTTAAGTATTTAAGTATTTAAGTATTTAAGTATGTAAGTATTTAAGTATTTGAGCGATTGAGCGATTGAGCGATTGAGCGATTGAGCGATTGAGCGATTGAGCGATTGAGCGATTGAGCGATTGAGCGATTGAGCGATTGAGCGATTGAGCGATTGAGCGATTGAGCGATTGAGCGATTGAGCGATTGAGCAATTAAGCAATTAAGCAATTAAGCAATTAAGCAATTAAGCAATTAAGCAATTAAGCAATTAAGCAATTAAGCAATTAAGCAATTAAGTAATTAAGCAATTAAGTAATTAAGTAATTAAGTAATTAAGTAATTAAGTAATTAAGTAATTAAGTATTTAAGTATTTAAGTATTTAAGTATTTAAGTATTTAAGTATTTAAGTATTTAAGTATGTAAGTATTTAAGTATTTGAGCGATTGAGCGATTGAGCGATTGAGCGATTGAGCGATTGAGCGATTGAGCGATTGAGCGATTGAGCGATTGAGCGATTGAGCGATTGAGCGATTGAGCGATTGAGCGATTGAGCGATTGAGCGATTGAGCGATTGAGCGATTGAGCGATTGAGCAATTAAGCAATTAAGCAATTAAGCAATTAAGCAATTAAGCAATTAAGCAATTAAGCAATTAAGCAATTAAGCAATTAAGCAATTAAGTAATTAAGTAATTAAGTAATTAAGTAATTAAGTAATTAAGTAATTAAGTAATTAAGTAATTAAGTAATTAAGTAATTAAGTAATTAAGTAATTAAGTAATTAAGTAATTAAGTATTGGATTTGTATGCCGCCCCTCTCCGCAGACTTGGGAGAACACATGTGCAGAAGCAAGGAAATCTGAGTTTGGCAACATGGTACACTGCGCATGCACAGGAAGCTGAAGGGTATCCACGTGTGTGTGCACGCAACCCCCCCCCCGGGAACATTCAAGTATTTCAGTACTTAATTACTTAAATATTTAAGTACTTAAGTATTTCAGTACTTAAGTATTTCAGTACTTAAGTATTAAAGTATTAAAGTATTAAAGTATTAAAGTATTAAAGTATTAAAGTATTAAAGTATTAAAGTATTAAAGTATTAAAGTATTTAAGTATTTAAGTATTTAAGTATTTAAGTATGTAAGTATTTAAGTATTTAAGTATTTAAGTATGTAAGTATGTAAGTATGTAAGTATGTAAGTATGTAAGTATGTAAGTATGTAAGTATGTAAGTATGTAAGTATGTAAGTATGTAAGTATGTAAGTATTTAAGTATGTAAGTATTTAAGTATGTAAGTATTTAAGTATGTAAGTATTTAAGTATTTAAGTATGTAACTATGTAACTATGTAAGTATTTAAGTATTTGAGCGATTGAGCGATTGAGCGATTGAGCGATTGAGCGATTGAGCGATTGAGCGATTGAGCGATTGAGCGATTGAGCGATTGAGCGATTGAGCGATTGAGCGATTGAGCGATTGAGCGATTGAGCGATTGAGCGATTGAGCGATTGAGCGATTGAGCGATTAAGCAATTAAGCAATTAAGCAATTAAGCAATTAAGCAATTAAGCAATTAAGCAATTAAGCAATTAAGCAATTAAGCAATTAAGCAATTAAGCAATTAAGCAAATAAGCAATTAAGCAATTAAGCAATTAAGTAATTAAGTAATTAAGTAATTAAGTAATTAAGTAATTAAGTAATTAAGTATTGGATTTGTATGCCGCCCCTCTCCGCAGACTTGGGAGAACACATGTGCAGAAGCAAGGAAATCTGAGTTTGGCAACATGGTACACTGCGCATGCACAGGAAGCTGAAGGGTATCCACGTGTGTGTGCACGCAACTCCCCCCCCGGGAACATTCAAGTATTTCAGTATTTCAGTACTTAAGTACTTAAATATTTAAGTACATAAGTATTTCAGTACTTAAGTATTTCAGTACTTAAGTATTAAAGTATTAAAGTATTTAAGTATTTCAGTACTTAAGTATTTCAGTACTTAAGTATTAAAGTATTAAAGTATTAAAGTATTTAAGTATTTAAGTATGTAAGTATTTAAGTATGTAAGTATGTAAGTATGTAAGTATTTAAGTATTTAAGTATTTAAGTATTTAAGTATTTAAGTATTTAAGTATGTAAGTATGTAAGTATGTAAGTATTTAAGTATTTAAGTATTTAAGTATTTGAGCGATTGAGCGATTGAGCGATTGAGCGATTGAGCGATTGAGCGATTGAGCGATTGAGCGATTGAGCGATTGAGCGATTGAGCGATTGAGCGATTGAGCGATTGAGCGATTGAGCGATTGAGCGATTGAGCGATTGAGCGATTGAGCGATTGAGCGATTGAGCGATTGAGCGATTGAGCGATTGAGCGATTGAGCGATTGAGCGATTGAGCGATTGAGCGATTGAGCGATTGAGCGATTAAGCGATTAAGCGATTAAGCGATTAAGCGATTAAGCGATTAAGCGATTAAGCGATTAAGCGATTAAGCAATTAAGCAATTAAGCAATTAAGCAATTAAGCAATTAAGCAATTAAGCAATTAAGCAATTAAGTAATTAAGTAATTAAGTAATTAAGAATTGGATTTGTATGCCGCAACTCTCCGCAGACTTGGGAGAACACATGTGCAGAAGTATTTAAGTATTTGAGTGATTGAGTGATTGAGTGATTGAGTGATTGAGTGATTGAGCGATTGAGCGATTGAGCGATTGAGCGATTGAGCGATTGAGCGATTGAGCGATTGAGCGATTGAGCGATTGAGCGATTGAGCGATTGAGCGATTGAGCGATTGAGCGATTGAGCGATTGAGCGATTGAGCGATTGAGCGATTGAGCGATTGAGCGATTGAGCGATTGAGCGATTAAGCGATTAAGCGATTAAGCGATTAAGCGATTAAGCGATTAAGCGATTAAGCGATTAAGCAATTAAGCAATTAAGCAATTAAGCAATTAAGCAATTAAGCAATTAAGCAATTAAGCAATTAAGCAATTAAGCAATTAAGCAATTAAGCAATTAAGCAATTAAGTAATTAAGTATTGGATTTGTATGCCGCCCCTCTCCGCAGACTTGGGAGAACACATGTGCAGAAGCAAGGAAATCTGAGTTTGGCAACATGGTACACTGCGCATGCACAGGAAGCTGAAGGGTATCCACGTGTGTGTGCACGCAACTCCCCCCCCCCGGGAACATTCAAGTATTTCAGTATTTCAGTACTTAAGTACTTAAATATTTAAGTACTTAAGTATTTCAGTACTTAAGTATTTCAGTACTTAAGTATTAAAGTATTAAAGTATTAAAGTATTTAAGTATTTAAGTATGTAAGTATTTAAGTATGTAAGTATGTAAGTATGTAAGTATTTAAGTATTTAAGTATTTAAGTATTTAAGTATTTAAGTATTTAAGTATGTAAGTATGTAAGTATGTAAGTATTTAAGTATTTAAGTATTTAAGTATTTAAGTATTTGAGCGATTGAGCGATTGAGCGATTGAGCGATTGTGCGATTGAGCGATTGTGCGATTGAGCGATTGAGCGATTGAGCGATTGAGCGGTTGAGCGGTTGAGCGATTGAGCGATTGAGCGGTTGAGCGGTTGAGCGGTTGAGCGATTGAGCGATTGAGCGATTGAGCGATTGAGCGGTTGAGCGGTTGAGCGATTGAGCGATTGAGCGATTGAGCGATTGAGCGATTGAGCGATTGAGCGATTGAGCGATTGAGCGATTGAGCGATTGAGCGATTGAGCGATTGAGCGATTAAGCAATTAAGCAATTAAGCAATTAAGCAATTAAGCAATTAAGCAATTAAGTAATTAAGTAATTAAGTAATTAAGTAATTAAGTATTGGATTTGTATGCCGCCTCTCTCCGCAGACTTGGGAGAACACATGTGCAGAAGTATTTAAGTATTTGAGTGATTGAGTGATTGAGCGATTGAGCGATTGAGCGATTGAGCGATTGAGCGATTGAGCGATTGAGCGATTGAGCGATTGAGCGATTGAGCGATTGAGCGATTGAGCGATTGAGCGATTGAGCGATTGAGCGATTGAGCGATTGAGCGATTGAGCGATTGAGCGATTGAGCGATTGAGCGATTGAGCGATTGAGCGATTGAGCGATTGAGCGATTGAGCGATTAAGCGATTAAGCGATTAAGCGATTAAGCGATTAAGCGATTAAGCGATTAAGCGATTAAGCGATTAAGCGATTAAGCAATTAAGCAATTAAGCAATTAAGCAATTAAGCAATTAAGCAATTAAGCAATTAAGCAATTAAGCAATTAAGCAATTAAGCAATTAAGCAATTAAGCAATTAAGTAATTAAGTATTGGATTTGTATGCCGCCCCTCTCCGCAGACTTGGGAGAACACATGTGCAGAAGCAAGGAAATCTGAGTTTGGCAACATGGTACACTGCGCATGCACAGGAAGCTGAAGGGTATCCACGTGTGTGTGCACGCAACTCCCCCCCCCCGGGAACATTCAAGTATTTCAGTATTTCAGTACTTAAGTACTTAAATATTTAAGTACTTAAGTATTTCAGTACTTAAGTATTTCAGTACTTAAGTATTAAAGTATTAAAGTATTAAAGTATTTAAGTATTTAAGTATGTAAGTATTTAAGTATGTAAGTATGTAAGTATGTAAGTATTTAAGTATTTAAGTATTTAAGTATTTAAGTATTTAAGTATTTAAGTATGTAAGTATGTAAGTATGTAAGTATTTAAGTATTTAAGTATTTAAGTATTTAAGTATTTGAGCGATTGAGCGATTGAGCGATTGAGCGATTGTGCGATTGAGCGATTGAGCGATTGAGCGATTGAGAGATTGAGCGATTGAGCGGTTGAGCGGTTGAGCGATTGAGCGATTGAGCGGTTGAGCGGTTGAGCGGTTGAGCGGTTGAGCGATTGAGCGATTGAGCGATTGAGCGGTTGAGCGGTTGAGCGGTTGAGCGATTGAGCGATTGAGCGATTGAGCGATTGAGCGATTGAGCGATTGAGCGATTGAGCGATTGAGCGATTGAGCGATTGAGCGATTGAGCGATTGAGCGATTAAGCGATTAAGCGATTAAGCGATTAAGCGATTAAGCGATTAAGCGATTAAGCAATTAAGCAATTAAGCAATTAAGCAATTAAGCAATTAAGCAATTAAGCAATTAAGCAATTAAGCAATTAAGCAATTAAGCAATTAAGCAATTAAGCAATTAAGCAATTAAGCAATTAAGCAATTAAGCAATTAAGCAATTAAGTAATTAAGTAATTAAGCAATTAAGTAATTAAGTATTGGATTTGTATGCCGCCCCTCTCCGCAGACTTGGGAGAACACATGTGCAGAAGTATTTAAGTATTTGAGCGATTGAGCGATTGAGCGATTGAGCGATTGAGCGATTGAGCGATTGAGCGATTGAGCGATTGAGCGATTGAGCGATTAAGCAATTAAGCAATTAAGCAATTAAGCAATTAAGCAATTAAGCAATTAAGCAATTAAGCAATTAAGCAATTAAGCAATTAAGTAATTAAGTATTGGATTTGTATGCCGCCCCTCTCCGCAGACTTGGGAGAACACATGTGCAGAAGTATTTAAGTATTTGAGCGATTGAGCGATTGAGCGATTGAGCGATTGAGCGATTAAGCGATTAAGCGATTAAGCAATTAAGCAATTAAGCAATTAAGCAATTAAGCAATTAAGCAATTAAGCAATTAAGCAATTAAGCAATTAAGCAATTAAGCAATTAAGCAATTAAGCAATTAAGCAATTAAGCAATTAAGTAATTAAGTATTGGATTTGTATGCCGCCCCTCTCCGCAGACTTGGGAGAACACATGTGCAGAAGTATTTAAGTATTTAAGTATTTGAGCGATTGAGCGATTGAGCGATTGAGCGATTGAGCGATTGAGCGATTGAGCGATTGAGCGATTGAGCGATTGAGCGATTGAGCGATTGAGCGATTGAGCGATTGAGCGATTGAGCGATTGAGCGATTGAGCGATTGAGCGATTGAGCGATTGAGCGATTGAGCGATTGAGCGATTGAGCGATTATGCGATTAAGCAATTAAGCAATTAAGCAATTAAGCAATTAAGCAATTAAGCAATTAAGCAATTAAGCAATTAAGCAATTAAGCAATTAAGCAATTAAGCAATTAAGCAATTAAGCAATTAAGCAATTAAGCAATTAAGCAATTAAGCAATTAAGCAATTAAGCAATTAAGCAATTAAGCAATTAAGCAATTAAGCAATTAAGCAATTAAGTAATTAAGTATTGGATATTGTATGCCGCCCCTCTCCGCAGACTTGGGAGAACACATGTGCAGAAGTATTTAAGTATTTGAGCGATTGAGCGATTGAGCGATTGAGCGATTGAGCGATTGAGCGATTGAGCGATTGAGCGATTGAGCGATTGAGCGATTGAGCGATTGAGCGATTGAGCGATTGAGCGATTGAGCGATTGAGCGATTGAGCGATTGAGCGATTGAGCGATTAAGCAATTAAGCAATTAAGCAATTAAGCAATTAAGCAATTAAGTAATTAAGTAATTAAGTAATTAAGTATTGGATTTGTATGCCGCCCCTCTCCGAAGACTTGGGAGAACACATGTGCAGAAGTATTTAACTATTTGAGCGATTGAGCGATTGAGCGATTGAGCGATTAAGCGATTAAGCGATTAAGCGATTAAGCGATTAAGCGATTAAGCGATTAAGCGATTAAGCGATTAAGCGATTAAGCGATTAAGCGATTAAGCGATTAAGCGATTAAGCGATTAAGCGATTAAGCGATTAAGCGATTAAGCGATTAAGCGATTAAGCAATTAAGCAATTAAGTAATTAAGTATTGGATTTGTATGCCGCCCCTCTCCGCAGACTTGGGAGAACACATGTGCAGAAGTATTTAAGTATTTAAGTATTTGAGCGATTGAGCGATTGAGCGATTGAGCGATTGAGCGATTGAGCGATTGAGCGATTGAGCGATTGAGCGATTGAGCGATTGAGCGATTGAGCGATTGAGCGATTAAGCAATTAAGCAATTAAGCAATTAAGTAATTAAGTATTGGATTTGTATGCCGCCCCTCTCCGCAGACTTGGGAGAACACATTTGCAGAAGTATTTAAGTATTTAAGTATTTGAGCGATTGAGCGATTGAGCGATTGAGCGATTGAGCGATTGAGCGATTGAGTGATTGAGCGATTGAGCGATTGAGCGATTGAGCGATTGAGCGATTGAGCGATTGAGCGATTGAGCGATTAAGCAATTAAGCAATTAAGCAATTAAGCAATTAAGCAATTAAGCAATTAAGCAATTAAGCAATTAAGTAATTAAGTATTGGATTTGTATGCCGCCCCTCTCCGCAGACTTGGGAGAACACATGTGCAGAAGTATTTAAGTATTTAAGTATTTGAGCGATTGAGTGATTGAGCGATTGAGAGATTGAGCGATTGAGCGATTGAGCGATTGAGCGATTGAGCGATTGAGCGATTGAGCGATTGAGCGATTGAGCGATTAAGCGATTAAGCGATTAAGCGATTAAGCAATTAAGCAATTAAGCAATTAAGCAATTAAGCAATTAAGCAATTAAGCAATTAAGCAATTAAGCAATTAAGCAATTAAGCAATTAAGCAATTAAGCAATTAAGTAATTAAGTATTGGATTTGTATGCCGCCCCTCTCCGCAGACTTGGGAGAACACATGTGCAGAAGTATTTAAGTATTTAAGTATTTGAGCGATTGAGCGATTGAGCGATTGAGCGATTGAGCGATTGAGCGATTGAGCGATTGAGCGATTGAGCGATTGAGCGATTGAGCGATTGAGCGATTGAGCGATTAACCGATTATGCGATTAAGCAATTAAGCAATTAAGCAATTAAGCAATTAAGCAATTAAGCAATTAAGCAATTAAGCAATTAAGCAATTAAGCAATTAAGCAATTAAGCAATTAAGCAATTAAGCAATTAAGCAATTAAGCAATTAAGCAATTAAGCAATTAAGCAATTAAGCAATTAAGCAATTAAGCAATTAAGCAATTAAGCAATTAAGCAATTAAGCAATTAAGCAATTAAGCAATTAAGTATTGGATATTGTATGCCGCCCCTCTCCGCAGACTTGGGAGAACACATGTGCAGAAGTATTTAAGTATTTGAGCGATTGAGCGATTGAGCGATTGAGCGATTGAGCGATTGAGCGATTGAGCGATTGAGCGATTGAGCGATTGAGCGATTGAGCGATTGAGCGATTGAGCGATTGAGCGATTGAGCGATTGAGCGATTGAGCGATTGAGCGATTGAGCGATTGAGCGATTGAGCGATTGAGCGATTGAGCGATTGAGCGATTGAGCGATTGAGCGATTGAGCGATTAAGCAATTAAGCAATTAAGCAATTAAGCAATTAAGCAATTAAGTAATTAAGTAATTAAGTAATTAAGTATTGGATTTGTATGCCGCCCCTCTCCGCAGACTTGGGAGAACACATGTGCAGAAGTATTTAAGTATTTGAGCGATTGAGCGATTGAGCGATTGAGCGATTAAGCGATTAAGCGATTAAGCGATTAAGCGATTAAGCGATTAAGCGATTAAGCGATTAAGCGATTAAGCGATTAAGCGATTAAGCGATTAAGCGATTAAGCGATTAAGCGATTAAGCAATTAAGCAATTAAGCAATTAAGCAATTAAGCAATTAAGCAATTAAGCAATTAAGCAATTAAGCAATTAAGCAATTAAGCAATTAAGCAATTAAGTAATTAAGTAATTAAGTAATTAAGTAATTAAGAATTGGATTTGTATGCCGCAACTCTCCGCAGACTTGGGAGAACACATGTGCAGAAGTATTTAAGTATTTAAGTATTTGAGCGATCGAGCGATCGAGCGATCGAGCGATCGAGCGATCGAGCGATCGAGCGATCGAGCGATCGAGCGATCGAGCGATCGAGCGATTAAGTAATTAAGTAATTAAGTAATTAAGTAATTAAGTAATTAAGTAATTAAGTATTGGATTTGTATGCCGCCCCTCTCCGCAGACTTGGGAGAACACATGTGCAGAAGTATTTAAGTATTTGAGCGATTGAGCGATTGAGCGATTGAGCGATTGAGCGATTGAGCGATTGAGCGATTGAGCGATTGAGCGATTGAGCGATTGAGCGATTGAGCGATTGAGCGATTGAGCGATTGAGCGATTGAGCGATTGAGCGATTGAGCGATTAAGCGATTAAGCAATTAAGCAATTAAGCAATTAAGCAATTAAGCAATTAAGCAATTAAGCAATTAATTAATTAAGTATTGGATTTGTATGCCGCCCCTCTCCGCAGACTTGGGAGAACACATGTGCAGAAGTATTTAAGTATTTAAGTATTTGAGCGATTGAGCGATTGAGCGATTGAGCGATTGAGCGATTGAGCGATTGAGCGATTGAGCGATTGAGCGATTGAGCGATTGAGCGATTGAGCGATTGAGCGATTGAGCGATTGAGCGATTGAGCGATTGAGCGATTGAGCGATTGAGCGATTAAGCGATTAAGCGATTAAGCGATTAAGCGATTAAGCAATTAAGCAATTAAGCAATTAAGCAATTAAGCAATTAAGCAATTAAGCAATTAAGCAATTAAGCAATTAAGCAATTAAGCAATTAAGCAATTAAGCAATTAAGCAATTAAGTATTGGATTTGTATGCCGCCCCTCTCCGCAGACTTGGGAGAACACATGTGCAGAAGTATTTAAGTATTTGAGCGATTGAGCAATTGAGCGATTGAGCGATTGAGCGATTGAGCGATTGAGCGATTGAGCGATTGAGCGATTGAGCGATTGAGCGATTGAGCGATTAACCGATTATGCGATTAAGCGATTAAGCGATTAAGCGATTAAGCGATTAAGCGATTAAGCAATTAAGCAATTAAGCAATTAAGCAATTAAGCAATTAAGCAATTAAGCAATTAAGCAATTAAGCAATTAAGCAATTAAGCAATTAAGCAATTAAGCAATTAAGCAATTAAGCAATTAAGCAATTAAGCAATTAAGCAAGTAATTAAGTAATTAAGCAATTAAGCAAGTAATTAAGTAATTAAGCAATTAAGCAATTAAGCAATTAAGCAATTAAGCAATTAAGCAATTAAGCAATTAAGCAATTAAGCAATTAAGCAATTAAGCAATTAAGCAATTAAGCAATTAAGCAATTAAGCAATTAAGCAATTAAGCAATTAAGCAATTAAGCAATTAAGTAATTAAGTATTGGATTTGTATGCCGCCCCTCTCCGCAGACTTGGGAGAACACATGTGCAGAAGTATTTAAGTATTTGAGCGATTGAGCGATTGAGCGATTGAGCGATTAAGCGATTAAGCGATTAAGCGATTAAGCGATTAAGCGATTAAGCGATTAAGCGATTAAGCGATTAAGCGATTAAGCGATTAAGCGATTAAGCGATTAAGCGATTAAGCGATTAAGCGATTAAGCGATTAAGCGATTAAGCGATTAAGCAATTAAGCAATTAAGCAATTAAGCAATTAAGCAATTAAGCAATTAAGCAATTAAGCAATTAAGCAATTAAGCAATTAAGCAATTAAGTAATTAAGTAATTAAGTAATTAAGTAATTAAGAATTGGATTTGTATGCCGCAACTCTCCGCAGACTTGGGAGAACACATGTGCAGAAGTATTTAAGTATTTGAGCGATTGAGCGATTGAGCGATTGAGCGATTAAGCGATTAAGCGATTAAGCGATTAAGCGATTAAGCGATTAAGCAATTAAGCAATTAAGCAATTAAGCAATTAAGCAATTAAGCAATTAAGCAATTAAGCAATTAAGCAATTAAGCAATTAAGCAATTAAGCAATTAAGCAATTAAGCAATTAAGCAATTAAGCAATTAAGCAATTAAGCAATTAAGTATTGGATTTGTATGCCGCCCCTCTCCGCAGACTTGGGAGAACACATGTGCAGAAGTATTTAAGTATTTGAGCGATTGAGCAATTGAGCGATTGAGCGATTGAGCGATTGAGCGATTGAGCGATTGAGCGATTGAGCGATTGAGCGATTGAGCGATTGAGCGATTAACCGATTATGCGATTAAGCGATTAAGCGATTAAGCGATTAAGCGATTAAGCAATTAAGCAATTAAGCAATTAAGCAATTAAGCAATTAAGCAATTAAGCAATTAAGCAATTAAGCAATTAAGCAATTAAGCAATTAAGCAATTAAGCAATTAAGCAATTAAGCAATTAAGCAATTAAGCAAGTAATTAAGCAATTAAGCAATTAAGCAATTAAGCAATTAAGCAATTAAGCAATTAAGCAATTAAGCAATTAAGCAATTAAGCAATTAAGCAATTAAGCAATTAAGCAATTAAGCAATTAAGCAATTAAGCAATTAAGCAATTAAGCAATTAAGCAATTAAGTAATTAAGTATTGGATTTGTATGCCGCCCCTCTCCGCAGACTTGGGAGAACACATGTGCAGAAGTATTTAAGTATTTGAGCGATTGAGCGATTGAGCGATTGAGCGATTAAGCGATTAAGCGATTAAGCGATTAAGCGATTAAGCGATTAAGCGATTAAGCGATTAAGCGATTAAGCGATTAAGCGATTAAGCGATTAAGCGATTAAGCGATTAAGCGATTAAGCGATTAAGCGATTAAGCAATTAAGCAATTAAGCAATTAAGCAATTAAGCAATTAAGCAATTAAGCAATTAAGTAATTAAGTAATTAAGTAATTAAGTAATTAAGTAATTAAGTAATTAAGTAATTAAGTATTGGATTTGTATGCCGCCCCTCTTCGCAGACTTGGGAGAACACATGTGCAGAAGTATTTAAGTATTTGAGCGATTGAGCGATTGAGCGATTGAGCGATTGAGCGATTGAGCGATTGAGCGATTGAGCGATTGAGCGATTGAGCGATTGAGCGATTGAGCGATTGAGCGATTGAGCGATTGAGCGATTAAGCGATTAAGCAATTAAGCAATTAAGCAATTAAGCAATTAAGCAATTAAGCAATTAAGCAATTAAGTAATTAAGTATTGGATTTGTATGCCGCCCCTCTCCGCAGACTTGGGAGAACACATGTGCAGAAGTATTTAAGTATTTAAGTATTTGAGCGATTGAGCGATTGAGAGATTGAGCGATTGAGCGATTGAGCGATTGAGCGATTGAGCGATTGAGCGATTGAGCGATTGAGCGATTGAGCGATTGAGCGATTGAGCGATTGAGCGATTAAGCGATTAAGCGATTAAGCGATTAAGCAATTAAGCAATTAAGCAATTAAGCAATTAAGCAATTAAGCAATTAAGCAATTAAGCAATTAAGCAATTAAGCAATTAAGCAATTAAGCAATTAAGCAATTAAGCAATTAAGCAATTAAGCAATTAAGTAATTAAGTATTGGATTTGTATGCCGCCCCTCTCCGCAGACTTGGGTTTGAGCGATTGAGCGATTGAGCGATTGAGCGATTGAGCGATTGAGCGATTGAGCGATTGAGCGATTGAGCGATTAACCGATTATGCGATTAAGCAATTAAGCAATTAAGCAATTAAGCAATTAAGCAATTAAGCAATTAAGCAATTAAGCAATTAAGCAATTAAGCAATTAAGCAATTAAGCAATTAAGCAATTAAGCAATTAAGCAATTAAGCAATTAAGCAATTAAGCAATTAAGCAATTAAGCAATTAAGCAATTAAGCAATTAAGTAATTAAGTATTGGATATTGTATGCCGCCCCTCTCCGCAGACTTGGGAGAACACATGTGCAGAAGTATTTAAGTATTTGAGCGATTGAGCGATTGAGCGATTGAGCGATTGAGCGATTGAGCGATTGAGCGATTGAGCGATTGAGCGATTGAGCGATTGAGCGATTGAGCGATTGAGCGATTGAGCGATTGAGCGATTGAGCGATTGAGCGATTGAGCGATTGAGCGATTGAGCGATTGAGCGATTGAGCGATTGAGCGATTGAGCGATTGAGCGATTGAGCGATTGAGCGATTGAGCGATTGAGCGATTGAGCGATTAAGCGATTAAGCAATTAAGCAATTAAGCAATTAAGTAATTAAGTAATTAAGTAATTAAGTAATTAAGTATTGGATTTGTATGCCGCCCCTCTCCGCAGACTTGGGAGAACACATGTGCAGAAGTATTTAAGTATTTGAGCGATTGAGCGATTGAGCGATTGAGCGATTAAGCGATTAAGCGATTAAGCGATTAAGCGATTAAGCGATTAAGCGATTAAGCGATTAAGCGATTAAGCGATTAAGCGATTAAGCGATTAAGCGATTAAGCGATTAAGCGATTAAGCGATTAAGCGATTAAGCGATTAAGCGATTAAGCGATTAAGCAATTAAGCAATTAAGCAATTAAGCAATTAAGCAATTAAGCAATTAAGCAATTAAGCAATTAAGCAATTAAGCAATTAAGCAATTAAGCAATTAAGCAATTAAGCAATTAAGCAATTAAGCAATTAAGCAATTAAGCAATTAAGCAATTAAGCAATTAAGCAATTAAGCAATTAAGCAATTAAGCAATTAAGCAATTAAGTAATTAAGTATTGGATTTGTATGCCGCCCCTCTCCGCAGACTTGGGAGAACACATGTGCAGAAGTATTTAAGTATTTGAGCGATTGAGCGATTGAGCGATTGAGCGATTAAGCGATTAAGCGATTAAGCGATTAAGCGATTAAGCGATTAAGCGATTAAGCGATTAAGCGATTAAGCGATTAAGCGATTAAGCGATTAAGCGATTAAGCGATTAAGCGATTAAGCGATTAAGCGATTAAGCGATTAAGCGATTAAGCAATTAAGCAATTAAGCAATTAAGCAATTAAGCAATTAAGCAATTAAGTAATTAAGTAATTAAGTAATTAAGTATTGGATTTGTATGCCGCCCCTCTTCGCAGACTTGGGAGAACACATGTGCAGAAGTATTTAAGTATTTGAGCGATTGAGCGATTGAGCGATTGAGCGATTGAGCGATTGAGCGATTGAGCGATTGAGCGATTGAGCGATTGAGCGATTGAGCGATTGAGCGATTGAGCGATTGAGCGATTGAGCGATTGAGCGATTGAGCGATTGAGCGATTGAGCGATTGAGCGATTGAGCAATTAAGAAATTAAGCAATTAAGCAATTAAGCAATTAAGCAATTAAGCAATTAAGCAATTAAGTAATTAAGTATTGGATTTGTATGCCGCCCCTCTCCGCAGACTTGGGAGAACACATGTGCAGAAGTATTTAAGTATTTAAGTATTTGAGCGATTGAGCGATTGAGCGATTGAGAGATTGAGCGATTGAGCGATTGAGCGATTGAGCGATTGAGCGATTGAGCGATTGAGCGATTGAGCGATTGAGCGATTGAGCGATTGAGCGATTGAGCGATTGAGCGATTAAGCGATTAAGCGATTAAGCGATTAAGCAATTAAGCAATTAAGCAATTAAGCAATTAAGCAATTAAGCAATTAAGCAATTAAGCAATTAAGCAATTAAGCAATTAAGCAATTAAGCAATTAAGCAATTAAGCAATTAAGTAATTAAGTATTGGATTTGTATGCCGCCCCTCTCCGCAGACTTGGGAGAACACATGTGCAGAAGTATTTAAGTATTTAAGTATTTGAGCGATTGAGCGATTGAGCGATTGAGCGATTGAGCGATTGAGCGATTGAGCGATTGAGCGATTGAGCGATTGAGCGATTAACCGATTATGCGATTAAGCAATTAAGCAATTAAGCAATTAAGCAATTAAGCAATTAAGCAATTAAGCAATTAAGCAATTAAGCAATTAAGCAATTAAGCAATTAAGCAATTAAGCAATTAAGCAATTAAGCAATTAAGCAATTAAGCAATTAAGCAATTAAGCAATTAAGCAATTAAGCAATTAAGCAATTAAGCAATTAAGCAATTAAGCAATTAAGCAATTAAGTAATTAAGTATTGGATATTGTATGCCGCCCCTCTCCGCAGACTTGGGAGAACACATGTGCAGAAGTATTTAAGTATTTGAGCGATTGAGCGATTGAGCGATTGAGCGATTGAGCGATTGAGCGATTGAGCGATTGAGCGATTGAGCGATTGAGCGATTGAGCGATTGAGCGATTGAGCGATTGAGCGATTGAGCGATTGAGCGATTGAGCGATTGAGCGATTGAGCGATTAAGCGATTAAGCAATTAAGCAATTAAGCAATTAAGCAATTAAGTAATTAAGTAATTAAGTAATTAAGTAATTAAGTAATTAAGTATTGGATTTGTATGCCGCCCCTCTCCGCAGACTTGGGAGAACACATGTGCAGAAGTATTTAAGTATTTGAGCGATTGAGCGATTGAGCGATTGAGCGATTAAGCGATTAAGCGATTAAGCGATTAAGCGATTAAGCGATTAAGCGATTAAGCGATTAAGCGATTAAGCGATTAAGCGATTAAGCGATTAAGCGATTAAGCGATTAAGCGATTAAGCGATTAAGCGATTAAGCGATTAAGCGATTAAGCGATTAAGCGATTAAGCAATTAAGCAATTAAGCAATTAAGCAATTAAGCAATTAAGTAATTAAGTAATTAAGTAATTAAGTAATTAAGAATTGGATTTGTATGCCGCAACTCTCCGCAGACTTGGGAGAACACATGTGCAGAAGTATTTAAGTATTTAAGTATTTGAGCGATCGAGCGATCGAGCGATCGAGCGATCGAGCGATCGAGCGATCGAGCGATCGAGCGATCGAGCGATCGAGCGATCGAGCGATCGAGCGATCGAGCGATCGAGCGATCGAGCGATCGAGCGATCGAGCGATCGAGCGATTAAGTAATTAAGTAATTAAGTAATTAAGTAATTAAGTAATTAAGTATTGGATTTGTATGCCGCCCCTCTCCGCAGACTTGGGAGAACACATGTGCAGAAGTATTTAAGTATTTGAGCGATTGAGCGATTGAGCGATTGAGCGATTGAGCATTGAGCGATTGAGCGATTGAGCGATTGAGCGATTGAGCGATTGAGCGATTGAGCGATTGAGCGATTGAGCGATTGAGCGATTGAGCGATTGAGCGATTGAGCGATTGAGCGATTGAGCGATTGAGCGATTGAGCGATTGAGCGATTGAGCGATTGAGCAATTAAGCAATTAAGCAATTAAGCAATTAAGCAATTAAGTAATTAAGTAATTAAGTAATTAAGTAATTAAGTAATTAAGTATTGGATTTGTATGCCGCCCCTCTCCGCAGACTTGGGAGAACACATGTGCAGAAGTATTTAAGTATTTGAGCGATTGAGCGATTGAGCGATTGAGCGATTGAGCGATTGAGCGATTGAGCGATTGAGCGATTGAGCGATTGAGCGATTGAGCGATTGAGCGATTGAGCGATTGAGCGATTGAGCGATTGAGCGATTGAGCGATTGAGCGATTAAGCAATTAAGCAATTAAGCAATTAAGCAATTAAGTAATTAAGTAATTAAGTAATTAAGCAATTAAGTAATTAAGTATTGGATATTGTATGCCGCCCCTCTCCGCAGACTTGGGAGAACACATGTGCAGAAGTATTTAAGTATTTGAGCGATTGAGCGATTGAGCGATTGAGCGATTGAGCGATTGAGCGATTGAGCGATTGAGCGATTGAGCGATTGAGCGATTGAGCGATTGAGCGATTGAGCGATTGAGCGATTGAGCGATTGAGCGATTGAGCGATTGAGCGATTGAGCGATTAAGCGATTAAGCAATTAAGCAATTAAGCAATTAAGCAATTAAGTAATTAAGTAATTAAGTAATTAAGTAATTAAGTAATTAAGTATTGGATTTGTATGCCGCCCCTCTCCGCAGACTTGGGAGAACACATGTGCAGAAGTATTTAAGTATTTGAGCGATTGAGCGATTGAGCGATTGAGCGATTAAGCGATTAAGCGATTAAGCGATTAAGCGATTAAGCGATTAAGCGATTAAGCGATTAAGCGATTAAGCGATTAAGCGATTAAGCGATTAAGCGATTAAGCGATTAAGCGATTAAGCGATTAAGCGATTAAGCGATTAAGCGATTAAGCGATTAAGCGATTAAGCGATTAAGCGATTAAGCGATTAAGCAATTAAGCAATTAAGCAATTAAGCAATTAAGCAATTAAGTAATTAAGTAATTAAGTAATTAAGTAATTAAGAATTGGATTTGTATGCCGCAACTCTCCGCAGACTTGGGAGAACACATGTGCAGAAGTATTTAAGTATTTAAGTATTTGAGCGATCGAGCGATCGAGCGATCGAGCGATCGAGCGATCGAGCGATCGAGCGATCGAGCGATCGAGCGATCGAGCGATCGAGCGATCGAGCGATCGAGCGATCGAGCGATCGAGCGATCGAGCGATCGAGCGATTAAGTAATTAAGTAATTAAGTAATTAAGTAATTAAGTAATTAAGTATTGGATTTGTATGCCGCCCCTCTCCGCAGACTTGGGAGAACACATGTGCAGAAGTATTTAAGTATTTGAGCGATTGAGCGATTGAGCGATTGAGCGATTGAGCATTGAGCGATTGAGCGATTGAGCGATTGAGCGATTGAGCGATTGAGCGATTGAGCGATTGAGCGATTGAGCGATTGAGCGATTGAGCGATTGAGCGATTGAGCGATTGAGCGATTGAGCGATTGAGCGATTGAGCGATTGAGCGATTGAGCAATTAAGCAATTAAGCAATTAAGCAATTAAGCAATTAAGCAATTAAGCAATTAATTAATTAAGTATTGGATTTGTATGCCGCCCCTCTCCGCAGACTTGGGAGAACACATGTGCAGAAGTATTTAAGTATTTAAGTATTTGAGCGATTGAGCGATTGAGCGATTGAGCGATTGAGCGATTGAGCGATTGAGCGATTGAGCGATTGAGCGATTGAGCGATTGAGCGATTGAGCGATTGAGCGATTGAGCGATTAAGCAATTAAGCAATTAAGCAATTAAGCAATTAAGCAATTAAGCAATTAAGCAATTAAGCAATTAAGCAATTAAGCAATTAAGCAATTAAGCAATTAAGCAATTAAGCAATTAAGCAATTAAGCAATTAAGCAATTAAGCAATTAAGCAATTAAGCAATTAAGCAATTAAGCAATTAAGCAATTAAGTAATTAAGTATTGGATTTGTATGCCGCCCCTCTCCGCAGACTTGGGAGAACACATGTGCAGAAGTATTTAAGTATTTGAGCGATTGAGCGATTGAGCGATTGAGCGATTGAGCGATTGAGCGATTGAGCGATTGAGCGATTGAGCGATTGAGCGATTGAGCGATTGAGCGATTGAGCGATTAAGCGATTAAGCGATTTAGCGATTAAGCGATTAAGCGATTAAGCGATTAAGCGATTAAGCGATTAAGCGATTAAGCGATTAAGCGATTAAGCGATTAAGCGATTAAGCGATTAAGCGATTAAGCAATTAAGCAATTAAGCAATTAAGCAATTAAGCAATTAAGCAATTAAGCAATTAAGCAAGCAATTAAGCAATTAAGCAATTAAGCAATTAAGCAATTAAGCAATTAAGCAATTAAGCAATTAAGCAATTAAGCAATTAAGCAATTAAGCAATTAAGCAATTAAGCAATTAAGCAATTAAGCAATTAAGCAATTAAGCAATTAAGCAATTAAGCAATTAAGTAATTAAGTATTGGATTTGTATGCCGCCCCTCTCCGCAGACTTGGGAGAACACATGTGCAGAAGTATTTAAGTATTTGAGCGATTGAGCGATTGAGCGATTGAGCGATTAAGCGATTAAGCGATTAAGCGATTAAGCGATTAAGCGATTAAGCGATTAAGCGATTAAGCGATTAAGCGATTAAGCGATTAAGCGATTAAGCGATTAAGCGATTAAGCGATTAAGCGATTAAGCGATTAAGCGATTAAGCGATTAAGCGATTAAGCGATTAAGCGATTAAGCAATTAAGAAATTAAGCAATTAAGCAATTAAGTAATTAAGTAATTAAGTAATTAAGTAATTAAGTAATTAAGTATTGGATTTGTATGCCGCCCCTCTTCGCAGACTTGGGAGAACACATGTGCAGAAGTATTTAAGTATTTGAGCGATTGAGCGATTGAGCGATTGAGCGATTGAGCGATTGAGCGATTGAGCGATTGAGCGATTGAGCGATTGAGCGATTGAGCGATTGAGCGATTGAGCGATTGAGCGATTGAGCGATTGAGCGATTGAGCGATTGAGCGATTGAGCGATTGAGCGATTGAGCGATTGAGCGATTAAGCAATTAAGCAATTAAGCAATTAAGCAATTAAGCAATTAAGCAATTAAGCAATTAAGTAATTAAGTATTGGATTTGTATGCCGCCCCTCTCCGCAGACTTGGGAGAACACATGTGCAGAAGTATTTAAATATTTAAGTATTTGAGCGATTGAGCGATTGAGCGATTGAGCGATTGAGCGATTGAGCGATTGAGCGATTGAGCGATTGAGCGATTGAGCGATTGAGCGATTGAGCGATTGAGCGATTGAGCGATTGAGCGATTAAGCGATTAAGCGATTAAGCGATTAAGCAATTAAGCAATTAAGCAATTAAGCAATTAAGCAATTAAGCAATTAAGCAATTAAGCAATTAAGCAATTAAGCAATTAAGCAATTAAGCAATTAAGCAATTAAGCAATTAAGCAATTAAGTAATTAAGTATTGGATTTGTATGCCGCCCCTCTCCGCAGACTTGGGAGAACACATGTGCAGAAGTATTTAAGTATTTAAGTATTTGAGCGATTGAGCGATTGAGCGATTGAGCGATTGAGCGATTGAGCGATTGAGCGATTGAGCGATTGAGCGATTGAGCGATTGAGCGATTGAGCGATTGAGCGATTGAGCGATTGAGCGATTGAGCGATTGAGCGATTGAGCGATTAACCGATTATGCGATTAAGCAATTAAGCAATTAAGCAATTAAGCAATTAAGCAATTAAGCAATTAAGCAATTAAGCAATTAAGCAATTAAGCAATTAAGCAATTAAGCAATTAAGCAATTAAGCAATTAAGCAATTAAGCAATTAAGCAATTAAGCAATTAAGCAATTAAGCAATTAAGCAATTAAGTATTGGATATTGTATGCCGCCCCTCTCCGCAGACTTGGGAGAACACATGTGCAGAAGTATTTAAGTATTTGAGCGATTGAGCGATTGAGCGATTGAGCAATTGAGCGATTGAGCGATTGAGCGATTGAGCGATTGAGCGATTGAGCGATTGAGCGATTGAGCGATTGAGCGATTGAGCGATTGAGCGATTGAGCGATTGAGCGATTGAGCGATTGAGCGATTGAGCGATTAAGCGATTAAGCAATTAAGCAATTAAGCAATTAAGCAATTAAGTAATTAAGTAATTAAGTAATT
>NW_027248562.1:105000-114386 GCF_031021105.1 Erythrolamprus reginae | reverse complement strand
GCATGGACCCTGAGAAAATAGACAAATTTCTCCTGGTATTAGGAACTAAAGCTTCTATTCTGGCATCTTGGAACATATTTTTACAATCTCACCAATCAGGCGTTTACAGTGGGGGCATCTCTCTGACCTTCCTGCCAATCAGCTCAAAGCTCTCTTGGGTGAATTGGTGCTAGACTTATGGTTGGGGGTCACCACAACATGAGGAACTGTATAATCAGAAGCTGGCCGGCCAGCTTTCTTTCTTTCTTTGTTTCTTTCCTTCCTTCCTTCCTTCCTTTGTATTTATATGCTGCTCATTCCAAATAGGACTCAGAGCAGCTAACAATAATCATAAATACAACAATGCTAAAAATAGAGCAATAAAATCAGCAATGCAATAAAAACAATAATATCCTACAAAACTATTCCTACTTGCAGTCAATCCTGATGCTGTACTGAAATTAGGCAAGTGGCAAGAAAGTGTGTGATCTTTTCCCTTGTGGGACAGGTCTTATTAAATAAATAGATGTGCTTGGATTCAACAAGTACAGCTTAGGAAGGACAAAGGCAAAATGCTAATCCTACCATTCTGCTTTGGCCAGCCGTCAAATTTCGTTGCAAGCAGTTTTGAAATCTCCTGTCTTCAATGGGCTTCTGCCTGCAGTCTTAGCTTTGCTTATGAATGGAGCCATCTAGATAGTTGGCTCCCCTTTTTCAACAAGCTCTTTCTCTTCCTTAAGTGCTGGAATCTGCTGTGGGGCTATTAGATTGGGGCTGCTTTCTCTGCCTCTTAAAGCATTTCTCCTTTATGGAAATGTAATCTACCCTTTTCAAATAGGAAAATAGGAATCCAAGCGCATCTATTTATTTAATAAGACCTGTCCCACAAGGGAAAAGAGCACACACTTTCTTGCCACTTGCCTAATTTCAGTACAGCATCAGGATTGACTGCAAGTAGGAATGGTTTTGTAGGATATTATTGTTTTTATTGTATTGCTGATTTTATTGCTCTATTTTTAGCATTGTTGTATTTATGATTATTGTTAGCTGCTGTGAGTCCTATTTGGAATGATCAGCATATAAATACAAAGAAAGAAAGAAAGAAAGAAAGAAAGAAAGAAAGAAGGAAGGAAGGAAAGAAAGAAATGCTTGGGAAGCGCCCAACTGGTGATGGAATACGAAATCCAGCATAGTGATCTCGTTTGTTGAGTTGTATTGACATAATAATAATAATAATAACAACAACAACAACAACGCAATGCTAGGTGCTTGGGAATCGCCCGACTGGTGATGAAATACGAAATCCAGCACATAGTGATCTCATTTGCTGTGTTGTGTTGACATAATAATAATAATAATAATAATAATAATAATAATAATAATCCTGAGGATACGGATTATTGGGGGGAAGAGGCTGATTCTGTAACCTGCTTTCATCTCTCGGGCTGCAGGACTGGGCGAGGGGCTGATGCAGTGAGCCCCCTCACGCCGATCAAGGTCCCCCCGCGGGCTTTCTCCAACGTCTGGATACAGAGCGCCCAGGGACACGCCCTTCCGCTTCCCCTCAGTTCCCCTCACCCTCTGGACGAGAGAGTTCCGCCCAGAGAAGAAGCCAAGATCCCCCCTCCCACCCTCCTACTTTCCCCGCTTCTCTCTCTCCTTCAGGTGAAGCCACAAAGGAATCTGCCCAGAAGCCGATGACGCTCAAGCAGGGAGAATTCCCATTGGTGCTCTACCTCATTCTGGCCCCTCCCACCTCTAACGGCAGAGATAAACGCTTCCTCTCGACGTCCCCGCCCCGGCCCCATGCGGAACCACAGATCCTTCCTCTGGGGCTGGAAGCATCTGGCTACACACGCACCGAAAGATACGTCGTCGTCGTCCCCAGTGAAATCTGCATAATCCATCCTAAAACAAAAGGTTCCTTTTTATTATTTTTATTATCATGGCATAAAATAAGTGAATCTGGCTTTCCCATCAACTTTGCTTCTCAGAAGATCCCAAAAGGGGATCACGTGATTCTGGGACACTGCGACCGTCACAAATAGGAACCAATTGCCCAGTTTCTAAATTTTGATCATGTGACCATGGGGATGCTGCAGTGGCCGTACATGTGAAAAATGGTCATACGTCACTTTTTTCAGTGGCCTTGTATGTTTGGTCACCAAATGAAACGTCATAAGTCGAGGACCACCTGTATTGTCTCTCTGTCTTGTCTGTTTGAGGCCTTCATTACCACAGAGGAAGAAGCAGACAAGAGGAGGGACGCAAGGCAAGGCTTCCCCAGGAGACCCCGGGGGCTGCTGACCCTCCTCGAGTCCCTCAGTTCCTTCAGGATGGGATCCAGCAGGAGCACGAAAGCTCTGAAGACTCAACCTCTGGTCCTGGTGACCCACTCAGGTTGGATCCAGCGATTGGAAGTCTTTTAGAGTTGGAAAATAGGACAATTGAAAAGGAGAATAATGTGGCTGTAGAAGTATTGTCTGTGATCTATCCCTAAATACCACAATTCACTTCTTACTCTGCTACAGAGCTCCTGACTATGACATCGCACATGCAAACAAATTATCAGCAATACTAACGTGGGCTACCCACTGCCCACACCCCATCATCTTCCTTGGTGACCTCAACCTACCACACATTAACTGGACATTAAATGAATGTAGCACAGAACCTATCCACTCTGCTATATATAACACAGTCACCAGTCTGGGACTTGACCAACTAGTAAGTGACAATACTAGATTAGATAACTATCTGGATCTCATCTGCAACAACAACAGTACAATATATGGCTTACAAATAAAAGAACCTTTTTCCACAGCATGATAAACTTCAGTCTCAACCTAAGAACAGTTCCCTTTATCATTGAAGAGTCGGGGTCTAGATTGGTGCCAGGATTTTTATACAGGGAGATAAAGAGCTTGTTGAAAAAGGGGAGCCAATTATCTAGATGGCTCCATTCATAAGCAAAGCTAAGACTGCAGGCAGAAGCCTATTCAAGACAGCAGATTTCAAAACTGCTTGCAGCCAAATTTGCTTTTTAATTATTTTAAATATTAGATTTGTTGTACGGAGAGGGGCGGCATACAAATCTAATAAATAAAAATAAATTTAAAAATAAATATTATTATTATTATTTAGAAATGCCCCAGACTAGAGGTCTTGTCAACTTGAAAACCTGCGGACTACAACTCCCAGAAATCTCCGCTTGCACTCACAGCCACGGGGGCGAGCCCGTGTCCCCACTTAGCAGCCCACTGCTGCCCCCATGGTCCCCCACTTGCAGCACCAGCCATACCCCCATTGCCTGGAATGAGCAAAAAAAAAACCCCATTGCTAAATCTATGCCTGACATCTCAAATTATCTCAGTACTGGTGTTTTCCATGTGATGCGTAGTTATTAGGGCTTTCCGGATATGTAAAGCTTACATGCTGTTAAATTAAGAATGATCTAACTTTAGACACCCCAAAAAAATGACAGAGAAAAAAATGGCTACCTTTAGCTGTCCTTTTCACTGCTTCTAGGGGAGACTGTGGTCTGGCCTCTTAAGTTAAACGTGAGCAATGCAGGGAAAGAGGTGGACAGCTAAAGTTTGCAAAGACCCTGCATCCTCCATTTTGTTGCCCTTGCCCCTTTTTGGAGAGGATTCTTTTGTCCTCCATAAAGAGGGAAGCAGTCAGAATAATGGAGAAATGGAGCTGGAAGACATTTTAAATTTTGCACCCTTAGCAACCAGAAGATGAATGGACTTCAACTCCCAGAATTCCACAGTCAGTAATCAGGGACTTTCCTCCCCTGGGCCTTTCCATGCTTTAGCTGTCCTTTTCATTGCCTGCAGGGGGCGTCTGTGCTCTGGCCTTTAAATCCTAACTACCCTCATCAGGCAGTGAGTTGGAGAACTAAAGCTGCCAAAGACCCATGTGGGTTTTTTTAGGCCTTTTGAACATGAATCCTTTTTTTTTCTTTTATGCCTGTTTCCCTTTCATCTCCTTGGAGAGGAAAAGCGAGATCCCCTGGATCTCTAATACCAGATTCCAGATCTAAGGGACAGCATTCCAATTTCACCTCCAGAGAAGGAAGGGGCAGAATCTGGGGCTTCCCAGCCTTTCCAGTTGACCGACCATTCCCTCTTCAGAGGGAGCTGCTATGGCTGAAGTGAATTGGGGGCTCATTCGTGGATAAACCATGCCCCTTCATGGGAAGGCAGCTGATTGGTGGATATTGTTCAAATCTCAGGTCCAGGCCAAAGAGAGCCTTTGCTTGTGATGTCAGAGGCTCCTGCTGAGCTCATTGGCTGGAGCTCTCCATGGCAACCTCAGCATCCTTGGGGAGTCTGGACCACTCTGCTCAAAATCCTGGAAAGTGGCTGGATTGGATGGATGGCACTGGGGGCCTCTCAGGGTCTCACTCACGTGGGCTCCTGAGGAGGGAGAGACCTTCCCTTTAAGGCAGGATTAAAGGAAGGCTGGGAGAGGAGAGAAGGGGTTTTAGCCAGACAGGGCAGAGGTGCTGATATACCTGCTGTGTCTGCAGCCTTCATCACTGAGACCAAACTCCTCATCCAACATGTCGAAGGTTCTTATCTCCAGAAAGGGGCTGGGGCTGGCTGGTCAGCGGTGAAGGGTGCTAAGAAAAACCTGCAAGGTTTAGGGGCCAAAAAATAGGCTTCAAGCTCTCCCAGTTGGATGATATTGGGACCCCAAAGATAGAGGTTGAGCTGCTTAATGATTTGGGGAAATTCACCTAAACTGCGATTCCATTTGCCTGATATGTTAGTTATTTCCCAAAAACACTTGGCCTGGCGACTGGAGAATTCATTTACTTTCAATGTTTAATATTTGGATTTTCACACCACCTTTATTATTTCTCTCAATAGCTCGAGGCAGTGAATGTATCTAAGATTCCTTCATCCCCACAAGAACAACCTTGTGAAGGCTGAGAGAGGGACTGGCTCGAGGTCACCCACCTGGCTTTCATAGCTGAGATGGACTCGTAAGTACTTGGAGGTGGTGTCTGTCTTAATTTCAATTGGTTACCACCTTTTCCTGTTATCAGAAGCATCAAAAAATACAAAGATGGCTACAACAAATGAGAGATCCGACTCCTTTGGAGGTTTTTGAGTTATGATATACCTTGAGTTGGACTCAGAATCAAATGGGAAGTCACAATAAATAAATAAATAAATAAATAAATAAATAATAATAATAATAATAATAATAATAATAAATTAGATTTGTATGCCACCCCGCAGACTCTGAAATTTATTTTTATTTTGTCCAATACACAATACATAGAAGAGAATAGACATGAGGTAATATATATAAAGAAAAATATAAAATAATAAAAATAAAACACCAGAGGAATTGGCACCCTCATGAGGCTGGAGGTCCCCAAGAAAAGACTGGACGGGCATTTTCGAAGGAATAAAGGTTTCCTGCCTTGGGATGGAGTGGGGTTGGACTAGGCCAGGGGTAGGCCAAGTCGGTGCTTCTCTGACAAGTGGACTTCAACTCCCAGAATTCCTGAGCTGGCATGACTGGATCAGGGATTCTGGGAGTTGAAGTCCATAAGTCATAGAAGAGCCAACGAGGCCTACCCCCGGATTAGAAGACCTCTAGGGTTCCTTGCAGCCACGCACTTCCCTAGGGTTCAACCCGAGAGCGGAGGAAGACAGCCCAGACAGGGCTGTCGTTGACAGGGCAGAACATTGCAGCATAAGATCTTGTGGGCAATACTTAGATCATGTCCAGTACACATTGAAGATTTTAGTGGGGATACCCATAGTAAAATACATGATGAAGGTTATAAAGGAGATACTCATAGTAAATATATATCTAAGAAAGAAGAGAAGAGAAGTTATAGGAATAAAACATATCAATGAAAGAATAGAAGAAGAGCAGAAGCTGCGTATGATCAGGTTAACAACTCTGGAAGCTTTTTTGGCGATATTGTTGCACTGGGCTTTAGCACTTAGGCCATTTGATATTATTATTATTTATTTATTTATTTATAATTATTATTTGTTATTCATTGTTTATTTATTATTTATTATTATTCCTATATTATTATTATTATTATTATTATTATTATTATTATTATTATTATTATTATTATTATTATTATTATTACTACTACTACCGGTACTACTACTTATTATTACAGCATGCAGTCCTAGGTGCTTGGGAAGCGCCCGACTGGTGATGAAATACGAAATCCAGCATAGTGATCTCGTTTGCTGAATTTTTTTATTATTATTATTATTATTATTATTATTATTATTATTATTATTATTATACGAATCCCAGCGACCGGTTACGTCCCAGAGTTGGCCTTCTCCGGGGTCCTGTCGACTAAACAATGTCTGGCGTTACCCAGGGGAAGAGCATTCTCTGTGGTGACCCCAACCCTCTGGAACCAGCTCCCCTCGGAGATTAGAACTGCCCCCACCCTCCTCGCCTTCCGTAAACTCCTTAATGTTGTTCTGTTCGGGTCGTATGTGACCCGAAGCCAAGTTTGAGTCCCTTTGAAAACTTTTCCCTGCATATCTGAAACTTGAAATTTCATGACTTTTCATCATTTCAGGGCTTCTCTCTATGAGAACTTTTTTGGGGGGTGGGGGCTTTCTTTCTTGCTGAAAAACAAAAAGTCACACTTCTTCTGTTGGTGTGGGATTGGTAGTTTGAACATTTCTGAATATAAGAAAAATATAAATGAACTGAAAGAAATGCTTCTTATTGGTTGTTTACAATCATAAATAATCCCTCACTTTATATTTACACAGGCTTCAAGCCGCTGAGAGGTCAAGAAGCACCAGGACAGAGGATAAACCCGTCCCGGGCCCGCCAGAGATCATCCATCAATGCGACCAAAGCAGTTTCCGTGCTGTAACCGGGCCTGAAACCCGACTGCTGGGGAC
The DNA here is from genome assembly GCF_031021105.1 of Erythrolamprus reginae. Lineage (NCBI taxonomy): Eukaryota > Metazoa > Chordata > Lepidosauria > Squamata > Dipsadidae > Erythrolamprus > Erythrolamprus reginae. The sequence continues at coordinate 107,487 of NW_027248562.1, read as the reverse complement.
CTAATATGATGTTAAATATACAGTGGACAATTACAAGGAACAAGATGGGAGAATTTAGAGAAATAAAAGAAGTACTGATAGAAAGTGCTCAGGCAGTAATAGTGTTAGGCTGGATGCCATAAAATGGAGGGGCTGCCACAGAGAAGGCTCTTCCCCTGGGGCCCGCCAGACGACATTGTTTGGTCGACGGGACCCAGAGAAGACCAACTCTGTGGGACCTTATCGGCCGCTGGGATTCGTGCGGTAGAAGGCGGTTCCGGATGTATTCTGGTCCAATGCCATGTAGGGCTTTAAAGGTCCTTACCAACACTTTGAATTGTGACCGGAAACTGATCGGCAGCCAGTGCAGGCCACGGAGTGTTGTAGAAACGTGGGCGAATCTGGGAAGCCCCACGATAGCTCTCGCGGCTGCGTTCTGCACGATCTGAAGTTTCCGAACACTTTTCAAAGGTAGCCCCATGTAGAGAGCGTTGTGCAGAAGGTGCAGCAGGTGCAGGAGGTATAACAACCAACGGATTCTTCATTTAATCCCTTCCTTTTGCTTTTGGAATTTAACATCACAAGAAAGATAGATTAAATTAAAGAATAAACACAGTTTTAAAACTCTGTATAGGGACTTTTTTAAAAGCCTGGGATGCTTCTGTGCAGAAGTGGTATTAAAGGGTTTTAGAACCCCTACTGAAATCGTTGCAAGTCTTAATTTATTAATTTTCTTACCCACCCACCCAAAATCACTTGCACACATACAGACACACATACACACACACAATTAATTACAGAATAAACACAGAACACACACACACACACAACTTACTGTGTCTGCATGAAGCAGCTTGCAGGGTTCATCAAATTTTACCAAATCCCAAGAAACGGGCCACCAAGAGTCACTGCAACTCAAGGATGAGTTCTGCAGGAAGAATAAAAGAAAGAAAGAAAGAAAGAAAGAAAGAAAGAAAGAAAGAAAGAAAGAAAGAAAGAAATTTTTTTAACAATACATAAGGAAAGGGCAATCAGGGAATAGATTTCTTTATTGTGATGCAGTGAAAAACTCTCAACCCCCAATTCAGAGCATAGGTAAGATTCCAAAGAGGTAAATCTCTTCTCAACAGGCTAATCATTATTTGCATGAATGGGACATTTTTAGCAGAGAGATCTCCTTTAGGGCCTCCCAGGCTAGGGAGGAAGTCTTTGAATCCAGACAACGGTTTAAGCAGTATAGGGCTGAGATGAGGGTTTACTGGCCGGATGCCTTTCCTGACACCAATGTGGAGTTATATTCAGCAGACATATTCTCATCATGCTCAGAGGGAGAAATATCTGCCTCTGCCATTGGACCACTCACCCAGTCTCCACTCAACCATCCCCAATTAAATCTATAACTTTCCAACAAGTTGATGCTATGGTAACAATTTGGATCTACTTTTTGACAAGGATTTTTGTGTGTCATAGTACACAATTTGGATAGGTAATTCTTCATTTAACAGCAGGCAAGCTTTACACATCCCGAAAGCCATCATCACATCATTATTAATTATTATTATGATGATGATTATTATTATGATTATGAAAGGAAGAGAATATATATGATAGGTGAAAGAAAGGAAAGACAACTGGACAGGGGACGAAAGGCACACCAGTGCACTTATGTACGACCCTTACTGGCCTCTTAGGAACCTGGAGAGGTCAATCGTGGAGAGTCTAAGGGAGAAGTGTTGGGGGTTAGCGGTTGACACAATTGAGTCCGGTAATGAGTTCCACGCTTTGATAACTCGATTGTTGAAATCATATTTTTTACAGTCAAGTTTGGAGCGGTTCGTATTAAGTTTGAATCTGTTGCGTGCTCTTGTGTTATTGTGGTTGAAGATGAAGTAGTCATTGACCGGTAGGACGTTGCAGCATATGATCTTGTAAATAAAATAGATGTAGCTGTTGATGATAAGGGGTAAACTAATAATGATATTATTATTATTATTATTATTATTATTATTATTATTATTATTTATTAGATTTGTATAAACATACTGCTCAAAAAAATAAAGGGACCACTTAAACGGAGAGGGGCAGCATACAAATCGACTTAATAATAATAATAATATTAATAATAATAATAATAATATTCTACGGAGTCTACAGAGAGGGGCAGCATACAAATCGACTTAATAATAATAATAATAATAATAATAATAATATTAACAATAATAATAATAATAATAATATTCTAAGGAGTCTACAGAGAGGGCGGCATACAAATCTAATTAATAATAATAAATATAATAATAATAATAATAATAATAATAATAATAATAAATATAATAAATATAATAATAAATGTTATCCTTCTGCACCGGCTGGAGGGGTTGGGAGTGGGAGGCACTGTTCTTCAGTGGTTCTCCTCCTACCTCTCCGGTTGGTCGCAGTCGGTGTTAGTGGGGGAGGTCAGAGGTCGACCCCGAGGTCTCTCCCTTGTGGGGTGCCTCAGGGGTCGAT
>NW_027248562.1:100000-102500 GCF_031021105.1 Erythrolamprus reginae | reverse complement strand
TCCTTCCACCTCTCTCTCTCTCTCCTTCTCCCTCCCCAAGTCATTTAGCCCAAGATCTTTCCAAGGTCTTTCACTCCTCGCTTTTTCTTTTCATTCCACAGACTTTTTAAAAAAATAAAAACTAATTTTAATTGAACAGTTTTAAAAACATATGAATACATATGTATAAAACCAACTTTCAAAAGACACCATATAACATTACATAACACAACAAGACCTAAACAGTAAAAATTAACATTCATTTAGCAATGTTGCATATCAGTATATTTTTTAAATTATATTATATTAAATTTAATTTTTAATTGCTTTATCAAATTTTAATAATTACTCTATTTGTTTCTGGAACTTTGCACTTTGATATGGCTCAAGAGCTAATCAATAAAAACTCATGTTATGTCGAACTATGACAGTATAGAATATTTGTTCGGGGGTGGGGAAACTGTTGAGAATTTAACATCAAATTCTGGAAGAAAAGGTGGGGTTGCTATCTAAAGGTTCTGAGTCTTTGTTCCAAATTTTTGCAGAGCTCTTCCTTTTCTGCAATTAGTTGGAGATTTTTCTGTTGTGTTCCTGTCAATTACGAAGAACAGAGAGAAATTGGACTCATTGGGCTTTTTTACTTGAAACTGTTAAATAATATTACATGGAATTTCATGTATTTGTGTGTAGTTGTGCATATAAAAATCCAATTTTGCTATTTCTTCTATGACAGTGGTTCTCAACCTGTGGGTCAAGACCCCTTTGGGGGGTCGAATGACCATTTCACAGGGGTCGCATTGACCCTGGGAAAATAGACAAATTTCTCCTGGTATTAGGAACTAAAGCTTCTATTCTGGCATCTTGGAACATATTTTTACAATCTGACCAATCAGGCGTTTACAGTGGGGGTATCTCTCTGACCTTCCTGCCAATCAGCTCAAAGCTCTCTTGGGTGAATTGGTGCTAGACTTATGGTGCTAGACTTATGGTTGGGGGTCACCACAACATGTATGCTGCCCCTCTCTGAAGACTCCGTAGAATATTATTATTATTATTATTATTAATATTATTATTAATTCGATTTGTATGTTGCCCCTCTCCGTTTAAGTGTTCCCTTTATTTTTTTGAGCAGTATGTTTATATACATGATACTAGTAAGAGAGAAAAGAGTCTACGGACAGGGGCGGAATACAAATCTAATAAATAATAATAATAATAAAAATAATAATAATAATAATAATAATAATAATAATAATAATAATATCATTATTAGTTTGCCCCTTATCATCAACAGCTACATCTATTTTATTTACAAGATCATATGCTGCAACGTTTCTACAACACTCCGTGGCCTGCACTGGCTGCCGATCAGTTTCCGGTCACAATTCAAAGTGTTGGTAATGACCTTTAAAGCCCTACATGGCATTGGACCAGAATACATCCGGAACCGCCTTCTACCGCATGAATCCCAGCCGATAAGGTCCCACAGAATTGGTCTTCTCTGGGTCCCGTCGACCAAACAATGTCGTCTGGCAGGCCCCAGGGGAAGAGCCTTCTCTGTGGCAGCCCCTCCATTTTGTGGCATCCAGCCTAAGACTATTACTGCCTGAGCACTTTCTATCATTACTTCTTTTATTTCTCTAAATTCTCCCATCTTGTTCCTTGTAATTGTCCACTGTATATTTAACATCCTATTAGGTCCCCAGCAGTCGGGTTTCAGGCCCGGTTACAGCACGGAAACTGCTTTGGTCGCGTTGATGGATGATCTCTGGCGGGCCTGGGACGGGTTTATCCTATGTCCTGCTGCTTCTTGACCTCTCAGTGGCTTTCGATACCATCGACCATGGTATCCTTCTGCACCGGCTGGAGGGGTTGGGAGTGGGATGCACTGTTCTTCAGTGGTTCTCCTCCTACCTCTCCGGTCGGTCGCAGTCGGTGTTAGTGGGGGGGTCAGAGGTCGACCCCGAGGTCTCTCCCTTGTGGGGTGCCTCAGGGGTCGGTCCTCTCCCCCCTGCTATTTAATATCGACATGAAACCGCTTGGTGAGATCATCCAAGGGCATGGGGTGAGGTATCATCAGTACGCTGATGATAACCAGCTTTACATCTCCACCCCATGTCCAGTCAACGAAGCAGTGGAAGTGAAGTGCCGGTGTCTGGAGGCTGTTGGGGCCTGGATGGGTGTCAACAGACTCAAACTCAACCCTGATAAGATGGAGTGGCTGTGGGTTTTGCCTTCCAAGGACAATTCCATCATTATTGTTGCTGTTGTTGTTGTTATATATATTATTATTATTAAGATTTGTATGCCGCCCCTCTCTGTAGACTCCGTAGAATATTATTATTATTATTGTTAGTATTATTATTATTATATTTATTATATTTATTATTATTATATTTATTATATTTATTATTATTATTGTTAATTAGATGTGTATGCCACCCCTCTCCATAGACTCCATAGAATATTATTAGTATTATATTTATTATATTTATTATTATTATTATTATTATATTTATTA
>NW_027248562.1:0-95000 GCF_031021105.1 Erythrolamprus reginae | reverse complement strand
TCCTGCTATTCTGCTTTGGCCAGCCGTCAAATTTGGCTGCAAGCAGTTTTGAAATCTCCTGTCTTGAATAGGCTTCTGCCTGCAGTCTTAGCTTTGCTTATGAATGGAGCCATCTAGATAATTGGCTCCCCTTTTGCAACAAGCTCTTTATCTCCCTTTATAAAAATCCTGGCACCAATCTAGACCCCGACTCTTCAATGATAAAGGGAACTGTTCTTAGGTTGAGACTGAAGTTTATCATGCTGTGGAAAAAGGTTCTTTTATTTGTAAGCCATATATTGTACTGTTGTTGTTGCAGATGAGATCCAGATAGTTATCTAATCTAGTATTGTCACTTACTAGTTGGTCAAGTCCCAGACTGGTGACTGTGTTATTTATAGCAGAGTGGATAGGTTCTGTGCTATATTCATTTAATGTCCAGTTAATGTGTGGTAGGTTGAGGTCACCAAGGAAGATGATGGGGTGTGGGCAGTGGGTAGCCCACGTTAGTATTGCTGATAATTTGTTTGCATGTGCGATGTCATAGTCAGGAGCTCTGTAGCAGAGTAAGAAGTGAATTGTGGTATTTAGGGATAGATCACAGACAATACTTCTACAGCCACATTATTCTCCTTTTCAATTGTCCTATTTTCCAACTCTAAAAGACTTCCAATCGCTGGATCCAACCTGAGTGGGTCACCAGGACCAGAGGTTGAGTCTTCAGAGCTTTCGTGCTCCTGCTGGATCCCATCCTGAGGGAACTGAGGGACTCGAGGAGGGTCAGCAGCCCCCGGGCTCTCCTGGGGAAGCCTTGCCTTGCGTCTCTCCTCTTGTCTGCTTCTTCCTCTGTGGTAATGAAGGCCTCAAACAGACAAGACAGAGAGACAGTACAGGTGGTCATCGACTTATGACGTTTCATTTGGTGACCAAACATACAAGGCCACTGAAAAAAGTGACCTATGACCATTTTTCACATGTACGGCCACTGCAGCATCCCTATGGTCACATGATCAAAATTTAGAAACTGGGCAATTGGTTCCTATTTGTGACGGTCGCATTGTCCCAGAATCACGTGATCCCCTTTTGGGATCTTCTGAGAAGCAAAGTTGATGGGAAAGCCAGATTCACTTATTTTATGTCATGATAATAAAAATAATAAAAAGGAACTTTTTGTTTTAGGATGGATTATGCAGATTTCACTGGGGGGGACGACGTGTCTTTCGGTGCGTGTGTAGCCAGATGCTTCCAGCCCCAGAGGAAGGATCTGCGGTTCCGCATGGGGCCGGGGCGGGGATGTCGCGAGGAAGCGTTTATCTCTGCCGTTAGAGGTGGGAGGGGCCAGAACGAGGGACAGCACCAATGGGAATTCTCCCTGCTTGAGCGTCATCGGCTTCTGGGTAGATTCCTTTGTGGCTTCACCTGAAGGAGAGAGAGAAGCGGGGAAAGTAGGAGGGGGGAGGGAGGGGGGATCTTGGCTTCTTCTCTGGGTGGAACTCTCTCCTCCAGAGGGTGAGGGGAACTGAGGGGAAGCGGAAGGGCCTGTCCCTGGGTGCTCTGTATCCAGACGCTGGAGAAAGCCCGCGGGGGGACCTTGATCGGCGTGAGGGGGCTCACTACATCAGCCCCCCCCAATCCTGCAGCCCGAGAGATGAAAGCAGGTTACAGAGTCAGCCTCTTCCCCCCAATAATCCGTATCCTCAGGATTATTATTATTATTATTATTATTATTATTATTATTATTATGTCAACACAACACAGCAAATGAGATCACTATGTGCTGGATTTCGTATTTCATCACCAGTCGGGCGATTCCCAAGCACCTAGCACTGCGTTGTTGTTGTTGTTATTATTATTATTATGTCAATACAACTCAGCAAACGAGATCACTATGCTGGATTTCGTATTCCATCAACAGTTGGGCGCTTCCCAAGCATTATGCCCCCTTGTTCTTGGGTTCACATTATTATTATTATTATTATTATTATTATTATTATTATTATCATCATCATCATCATCATCATCATCATTATTATCATTATCATCATTATTATCATTATTTTTATTGGATTTTTTAAGTGCACCAGTTTGACTTCACAGAAGTTTGATTTACCTGGAGTTCTATTGTGTTGTTGAAGGAAGGAAGGAAGGAAGGAAGGAAGGAAGGAAGGAAGGAAGGAAGGAACCAAACGTACATGCAAACCAACATACCATGCATAAATTGTAAAGGCGTAGGGGGAAAGAATATCTCAGTTCCCCCATGCCTGATGGCAGAGGTGGGTTTTAAGGAGCTTATGAAAGGTGAGTTGGGTGGGGGCAATTCTAATCTCCGGGGGGTGTTGGTTCCAGAGGGCCGGGGCCGCCACAGAGAAGGCTCTTCCCCTGGGGCCCGCCAAACGACATTGTTTTGTTGCAGAAAAAGACCTCATGGTCCATCTAGTCTGCCCTTACACTATTTCCTGTATTTTATCTTAGGACGGATGTATGTTTATCCCAGGCATGTTTAAATCCAGTTACTGTGGATTGAGCATAACTGACATTAATACAATTGAAGGAGTCCAGAAATACTTCACATGAAGAGTCCTCCATTCCTGCTCACACAACAATTTACCTTACCCCTCCAGACTTCAATTATTATGTTTAAAATATTATTATTATTATTATTATTATTATTATTATTATTATTATTTATTAGATTTCTATTCCGCCCCTCTCTGTAGACTCGTTTCTCTCTTACTAGTATCATGTATATAAACATACTGCTCAAAAAAATAAAGGGAACACTTAAACGGAGAGGGGCAGCATACAAATCTAATTAATAATAATAATAATAATAATAATAATAATAATAATAAAATAATATTATATAATAATATTCTACGGCAGACTAGATGGACCATGAGGTCTTTTTCTGCCTTCAATCTCCTAGGTTTCTATATTTCTAATAATAATAATAATAATTTGAAAACCATCGGAATTGACCAAATCTCCATCTGTCAATTGCAAAAGGCTGCTTTACTGGGATCGGGAAACATAACTCCCCCCACCCCAGTTACTCATTGTTGGTGCTGTTATTCAGCTAAAGCTTCAGTTTAAAAAACCCGATAAAGCAAAGCAGCCTTGGATGCTTTTGTCAGTTTGAGAAGTCTGGAAGTAGGGAAAAAAGACTAAGAATTCAGGTCAGTGGAAGGGGGTTAAAATGCCCTTTTAACAGCTTGTTCTTGATGCAAAATGTTGGGTCCAAAGTATGTTTAACATCCTATTAGTGTCCTCTTGCACTTTCCCCCCAAAAGTTCTGCACTACCGGGCATTCCCAAAACATGTGTATAAACACTCCCTTATCTCAACTAAGCTGTCTCCTTAACACCAGAACCAAGTTTAATTTCTTGGGCCACAGCACGCTTCTTTACCCCAATGTGGGAATTATAGCTTGGTTAGAGGGTGTGAACAGGAGTCTTGTGGGACAGATATGAACACATGGCCCTGAGTTGCAGGACTTGCAATCCATCCCACCTCCATTGTTTTTAATTGACTTCTGCTCCAGATAAAGGTTTTGTGGGAAGCCCCCACCCCAGAAGAAAAAACTATTTGGGGAATCTCACACTATAAATCTTACAAAACCTTTGCTAGATCCATCCTCGAATACAGCTCATCTGTTTGGAACACATTATTATTATTGTTGTTGTTATATTTTTTATTATTATTAAGATTTGTATGCCGCCCCTCTCCGTAGAATATTATTATTATTGTTAGTATTGTTATTATTATATTTATTATTATTATATTTATTATATTCATTATTATTGTTGTTGTTGTTGTTGTTAATATTATTATTATTATTAATTAGATTTGTATGCCGCCCCTCTCCGTAGACTCCGTAGAATATTAATAGTATTGTTAATATTATTATTATTATTAATTAGATTTGTATGCTGCCCCTCTTCGTTTAAGTGTTCCCTTTATTTTTTTGACCAGTATGTTTACATACATGATACTAGTAAGACAGAAACGAGTCTACGGAAAGGGGCGGAATACAAATCGAATTAATAATAATAATAATAATAATAATAATAATAATAATAATAATATCATTATTAGTTTGCCCCTTATCATCAACAGCTACATCTATTTTATTTACAGCTATCTTTCATAAACTTTTGGACTGGTTCACAAGAACTGGTAGCCACTCGCTGGTGCTGTTAGGATAACGTCACAAAACCGGATTGGTCAGTGCCAGTCCGTGGGCTATAAAGATGCTTCTCGACTTACGACCAGGATTGATCCCAAACTTTCAGCTGTTAAGTGAGACATTTGTTAAGTGAGTTTTGCCCCATTTTACTACCTTTTTTTGGCCATTGTTGTTAACTGTAGGTGATAAGTTATTAACATGGTTGTTAAATGAATTTGGCTTCAGCATTGATTTTGCTTTTCAAACTGTTGCAATAGATGATCAGATTTATTTATTTATTTAATTGGATTTGTATGCTGCCCCTTTCCGAGGGCTCGGGATGGCTCACAGCATATACAAAACCAGAACAATCATATAAATCCAATTAATACTACATTAAAAACAACCATTAAATTCTATTAAAAGAAAGTAAAACCTATCGAACCAATCATTCAACACTCATACTTGAAACATTCATTGATCCGGGGGAAGATCTAAAAGTCCCAAGCCCGTCGGCCAAGATGAGTTTTTAAGCTCTTTAAGCTTGCATCTGTGGTGTGCTCTTGTGTTGTTGTGGTTGAAGCTGAAGTAGTCGTTGACAGGGCAGGACGTTGCAGCATAGGATCTTGTGGGCAATACTTAGATCATGTCCAGTACACAATGAGGTTTTTAGTGGGTATACTCATAGTAAAATACATGATGAAGGTTATAGAGGAGATACTCATAGTAAAATATATTTAAGAAAGAAGAGAAGAAAAGTTATAGGAATAAAACATATCAATAAAAGAATAGAAGAAGAGATAGAGGAATAGAAGAAAGGTGTAGGAGATATAGGAGAGCAATAGGACAGGGGACGGAAGGGACTCTAGTGCACTTGTACTCGCCCCTTACTGACCTCTTAGGAATCTGGATAGGTCAACCGTAGATAATCTAAGGGTAAAGTGTTGGGGGTTTGGGGATGACATTATGGAGTCCAGTAATGATTTCCATGCTTCAACAACTCGGTTACTGAAGTCATATTTTTATACAGATCATTGTCCATTTCAGAGTCTGCGTGGGGGCATACAAATCTAATTTATTATTATTATTATTATTATTATTAATTATTATTAATTATTATTTATTTATTATTTATTATTTATTATTATTACTATATTATTATTATTATTATTATTATTACTACTACTTATTAGTACATCACGCAGTCCTAAGTGCTTGGGAAGCGCCCGACTGGTGATGAAATACGAAATCCAGCATAGTGATCTCGTTTCCTTTTTGTATTTTTTTATTATTATTATTATTATTATTATTATTATTATTATTATTATTACTATTTATTATTATTATTATTATTATTATTATTATTATTATTATTATTATTATTATTATTCGAATCCCAGCGACCGGTTACGTCCCACAGAGTTGGCCTTCTCCGGGGTCCTGTGGACTAAACAATGTCTGGCGGTATCCAGGGGAAGAGCCTTCTCTATGGTGGCCCCGACCCTCTGGAACCAGCTCCCCTCGGAGATTAGAACTGCCCCCACCCTCCTCGCCTTCCGTAAACTCCTTAATGCTGTTCGGTTCGGGTCGTATGTGACCCAAAGCCAAGTTTGAGTCCCTGTAAAAACTTTTCCCTGCATATCTGAAACTTGAAATTTCATGACTTTTCATCATTTCAGGGGTTCTCTCTATGAGAATTTTTTTTGGGGGGTGGGGGGTTTCTTTCTTGCTGAAAAACAAAAAGTCACACTTCTTCTGTTGGTGTGGGATTGGTAGTTTGAACATTTCTGAATATAAGAAAAATATAAATGAACTGAAAGAAATGCTTCTTATTGGTTGTTTACAATCATAAATAATCCCTCACTTTATTTAATCCCTTCCTTTTGCTTTTGGAATTTAACATCACAAGAAACATAGATTAAATTAAAGAATAAACACAGTTTTAAAACTCTGTATAGGGACTTTTTTAAAAGCCTGGGATGCTTCTGTGCAGAAGTGGTATTAAAGGGTTTTAGAACCCCTACTGAAATCGTTGCAAGTCTTAATTTATTAATTTTCTTACCCACCCACCCAAAATCACTTGCACACATACAGACACACATACACACACAGAATTAATTACAGAATAAACACAGAACACACACACACAACTTACTGTGTCTGCATGAAGCAGCTTGCAGGGTTCATCAAATTTTACCAAATCCCAAGAAACGGGCCACCAAGAGTCACTGCAACTCAAGGATGAGTTCTGCACGAAGAATAAAAGAAAGAAAGAAAGAAAGAACTTTTTTTAACAATACATAAGGAAAGGGCAATCAGGGAATAGATTTCATTATCGTGAAGCAGTGAAAAACTCTCAACCCCCAATTCAGAGCATAGGTAAGATTCCAAGGAAGTAAATCTCTTCTCAACAGGCTAATCATTATTTGCACGAATGGGACATTTTTTTTTTTTTCAAATATTTTTATTAATTTTCTTTAAAAAGACAAACAGACTTACAAACATTCAACATAAAATGTAGGGATGTATCATCCCTGCTTTTCTCAAAAGTATAAATGCAGATACAAAAAAAGGAATACATGATTAAATACGTAATTCAATGCTACTAATACAAAAAATATCTAATAAAAAAAAAGTTTTTATATCATAAAAACAAATTTCTAACTAATTTCAAGTCAAACAATCTTAAAAATTCTATTCTATATATATAGACTAAATCTATTATTAATCTCAATAAAAAAGAGAATGTTTTGAACAAAAATATCTATACTTATTGTTGATCTTCTATTTTTATTTTTATTTTCTTATCTATCCATTCATAAACGTTGTTCCATGTTTCATAGAATTTAGTTTCTTCTTGGTCTTTCAAGCGTCTTGTCATCATGTCCATTTCCGCGCAGTCTAATATTTTTGCAATAACTTCCTCCTCTTTGGGGATATCTTCCCCTTTCCAATTCTGCGCGTAAATGATCCTTGCCGCTGTAAAAATATGTATAATTAAATACAAAATTTCTTTTTTATAATTTTGGTTAGTAATACCTAATAAACAAAACTCCGGGGTGAAATCTATTTTCTGCTTCGTAATCTCTTTTGTCATTTTCTCTATCATTTTCCAGTATATTTTGGCTTTATTACATGTCCACCATTGGTGGTAGTAGGATCCTATTTCTTTCTTGCATTTCCAACATAAAGGTGATGTTTTTGGGAACATTTTTGCTATTCTGCTTGGTGGGAGATGCCATCTATAAAACATTTTAATTTGGTTCTCTTTCAAGGAAACTGACTTTGTCATCCTCCAATTACACATCCAAACTTTCTCCCATGTATCTAAATCTATTTCTTTTCCTATATTTCTGCACCACTGTATCATACTATCTTTTAATGTTAACTCAATGTTCTTGTGGGTGATCAGATATTTATATATTTTCCCAATTACCCTGTTTTGATTTTTAGTAATTAAATCGCTTAACAAATTTTTGCTTTTATTAAATATGTAAAGTATACTATCTTTCTGGTATCTAGATCTAATCTGTGCATAATGCCACCAATCAATTTGTATCCCTTCATCTTGTAATTTCATTCTAGTTTTTAATTTCATTTGATTGTCTAACAAGTCTTTATATCTTATTTTTCTTGTGTCCTTAATAGAATTTGGGTGTATTATTGCATCCAGTGGGGTAACCCAATCTGGGATTGTTAAGAAGTGGTTTTTCTTTATATCTTTCCATACGTCAAATAAATATTTTCTCAATGTGTGTCTTTTAAAATAAGAATGATTTTTATCTTTATCATACCAAACAAATGCATGCCAGCCAAGCATAAGATCATGTCCTTCTAGTTTTAATGTTCTCGTGTCCTCTAAAGTTATCCAATTTTTAATCCATGTTAGGGCGGCTGCCTGGTAGTATAATTTCCAGTTGGGGAGGGCAAAACCCCCCCTCTCTTTTATATCTTCTAGCATATTTATCTTAATTCTTGCCTTTTTCCCTTGCCATAAGAATTTTTTAACCACATTTGTTAAGGTTTTAAAAAAGTTTGCCCCTGGATTTATTGGGATCACTTGAAATAAAAATAATACCTTAGGTAAAATATTCATCTTAATTGTGGCAATTCTTCCCAGAAAAGATATTTTTAAATTATTCCATATTTCCAAATCCTTTTTAATTTCATTAATTAATTTTATATAATTATCATTCTTAAGTGTTATTGTTTTGGCTGTTAGCCATATTCCCAGATACTTTACTTTTTTAACTATTTGTATTCCAGTAATACATTCTAAATTGCTTTCTTGTAATTTGTTCATGTTTTTAGTTATAAATTTTGTTTTATTTTTGTTTATTTTCAGACCTGCTACCTTACCATATTGTTCTATTGTCTGGATTAATCTCGGTGCTGTAACTATCGGGTCTTCCATTATAAAGGTCAGATCATCTGCAAAAGCCTGGACTTTGTATGTCTCTTTTCCAACTGTTAAACCTTTTATCTTTGAGTCTGCTCTTATTTTTATTAAAAGTGTTTCTAAAGTCATGATAAAGAGAAGAGGTGAAATAGGGCATCCTTGACGAACTCCTTTATTTATTTTAAACGCTTCCAGCTGCTCATTGTTTAATATAATTTTTGTTGTTTGTTCTGAATATATAGCATCTATTAAATTAACGAATTTAGGGCCAAATCTCATTTTATTTAATTGCATCTTTATAAATGTCCAATTCACGTTGTCAAAAGCTTTTTGGGCATCTAGAAACATTAGAGATAATGTTTTGTCTGAATATTGCTCATAATACTCTAATACGTTAATAATTGTTCTTAGATTGTTTTTAATTTGTCTGCCTGGGAGAAAACCATTTTGATCTGAATGGATTTTACTATTTATTACGGTTTTCAACCTCTCTGCATATATTGCTATAAATATTTTATAATCTACATTCAGTAGAGATATTGGTCTATAATTTTTAATTTTTTCTTTTGCTGTATCTGGTTTATGAATTAAAGTTATCAATGATTCCAACCAAGATTTAGGAATTTTACCATCTATTCTACATTCATTAAAAATTTGCAACATATTATTTCTTAATATTTCATTTTCTATTTTATACCACTCTGCTGGAATTGCATCTGGCCCTGTGGCTTTGTTGTTTTTCTGCTTCTTAATAATTGTAAGGAGTTCTTCCATTGTTATAGGACTGTCCATCTTCTCTTGTTGCTCTTCTGTTATTTGTGGTAACTCTGAATTCTCTAAATATTTAAATACTACGTCGTCTTCAATATTGTCATCTTTATACAGTTCTTTAAAGAATTTTTGAACTATGTTTGCTTTTCCCTCTGAGTCATATTTTATTGTTCCATCGCTATCTTCTAATTGTCTAATTAATTTAGATTGTCTCTGTTTTCTCAATTTATATGCTAACCATCTACCTGGCTTATTAGCATGTTCAAAGTATTGTTGCTTAGCTCTTTTTATTTTTTCCAATATCTGATTTTGGTCTTGCAGTCTAATTTTATGTTTAATTAAATTTATTTTTTTCCCCAATTCTTTATTTTTCATATTTTGTTGTGATAAAAATTCTAATTGTTTTAATTCATCTATTAATTGTTCATATTTTCTTTTCTTTTCTTTATTATATTTTGCTGTGTATGATATTGTTAATCCTCTTATGTATGCTTTAGTTGCATCCCATAAGTTTTGAGGAGTGGTGTCTGTATTTTTATTAATTTCAAAAAATATTTTTAATTCCTTTTCAATCCATTCTTTATATTCTTTCTCTTTTAAAATGTTTCTATTCATTTGCCAATTGTAGTGTTTTTTGATATTTCTCATGTAAACTATGACTGGGTTGTGATCCGCCCAAGTGTTGACATCTATTTCCACCTCTTGTATATATTCTGCTGTTATTTTGGGTGCCCACACCATATCTATTCTAGTCCAAATTTTGTGGGGGTTAGAGTAAAAGGTATATTGCCTTCTATGTGGATGTCTCTCCCTCCATATATCATTCAATAATAATTCTGCTTTCATTTTTTGAAAAGTGGAGGGTAGTAGATTCTTTTTTTCCTTTTTACTACTTTTCTTCCCTCCCGAATGGTCTAATTGCCTATTTGTTATAGCGTTAAAGTCTCCAATAATCAACATATTTTCCAAATTTAACTCTATAATTTTTTGATGTAACTTTTCATAAAACATAATTTGATCATCATTTGGGGCATATATAGAAACAATAACTAGGGGTTTAGGTTCAATATCAACCTGGACAATCAAAATTCTACCTTCATTGTCGCTGAATAATTGTTTGGAATTTATAGAACTCTCCACATACATTGCCACTCCTCTTTTCCTTTGGTCTGCTAATGCAGCATACATATTTCCAATTTTTTCGTTTAACAATAAATTCCGATTGCTTTTTTTTATATGTACTTCTTGAAGAATCACAATTTGAGCCTTTTGGTTCTTGATTTTGGAAAACATTTGTTTTCTTTTCTTTGGTTCATTAAGTCCATTAACATTTACAGAGAAGATTTTTAGATCTCTCGATGCAGTCATTTATAGTATTTCTTGGTTTCCCGCTGAGGTTGCTTTCTTCTAGCCCCTTGGTCCTGCTCCTCCACTTGTGTGAGTGCCCCCATAGCTTCCGCCTGCATTGCTTCCAGTTCTTTTGTTAGTTGTTCCATTTCGCTTATTCCACTATTTTCATAAAAGTCTCTTGCTTGATCCAAGTTCTCCAACTTATATCTTGTTGATTTCCATGTCAATGATAGTCCTTGTGGGATAAGCCAGCGAAACGTTATGTTTTCTTTAATCAAAAGTTTGGTCAAGAAATGATAGTCTCTTCTAGTCTCTCGAACACGTCTTGGGATTTGTTTTAATATTTTTATGTCCTTGCCTTTGTGTTGTAATTGACCAGCTCTTGACCAGTGCAGTATGTCATCTCTTAAAGTTTTTCTTACAAATTTGATGTGAATCTCACGTGGAAGATTAAAACGGCGTATGTAGCTGTTAGAGATTCGAAAGACTTCATCGATTTCTTTTTGGATTTCAAGTGGGTCCATCTGGAGGATTTTCCCAATAATGTCAGCCATAATGGCCTTTAAATCTTCATCTTTTTCTTCTATTATGTTTTGAAATCGTAGTCCATATGACGCGCGTTGCATTTCCAGATGTGTGATTGATTCATCATATCCTCTGTAACGTGAAGCGGCTCTGTCCTCTAGATGATCAATTCTTTTCTCCATATTCTCTGCCTTTTCCTCAGCTGCTTTCACTCTTTCTTCACTGTCTTGCAAGGCTTGCTTAATCTCCTTCATCTGGTCCTTCATCTCCCCTGTGTCTACTTTCATTTCAGCCATCTCAGCTTTTATTTCATCTCTCTGTTGAGTCGCATCTCGTTGAGATTGAAGCATAAAGTCATTTAATGCAGTTAGTGTTTCTTGGATTGAAGCCAGGGAAGGCTGTTGTGATTTCTCTCTGTCCTTTTCCTTGGTAAACATACTTGCTGATAAGACTGGTTGTGCGGGGGACGGATGGGGTGAGCTTTGGGGTGAGGATACAACAGATGTCTGCTTCTTGATTGTTTTAGTATGAGTAGAAGTACTTGACATTTTAAAATTTGAAATTAGTATTATGTTATATTGGCAATATGTGAAAAATTTCTATAAATCCCAAACCTACACAGTAAATTGTCCTAGATTAGTAACAATAAGGATTCAAATTCAAATGGAAACTAGATAGAAATAAATTTCTATTAAAATATAATTCAAATGCAATTAAAATTCAAAATGCAAAATATGGCTGTTATTTCTTATTACTCTAAAACCAGTATTATATCAAAAAAAAAGAAGGAAAGGAAGAGAATTTAAATTGGCACAGAGGAAGAGGAGTAAAGCCGGTAAAGAAGAAGGGAGAGAAGGAATAAAAGAGAGGAAAGAAGAAAAGAGAAGAAAGAAAAGGGCAATCTAAAAAAGAAAGTTATTATTCAATTAAGGAGGAGCAGGGAACCAAGGATTTAACAATGCATAGACAAAACCAAGATTATTTGTAATGTAATATAAAATAAATTTAAAATTCAAATGTTGCAGTTACGAGAAGGAAAAGAAAAAAAGCAGTTATTTATATTCCAAATGTAATAAGATGATTTGTTGATTGAAGATCTGGCTTAGTAAATGCAAAAAGTTCCGTTGATTTATGAAGTTTAAATTTTCAAACAATTGCAATTTAATTCCACGAAGTTAAAATGAAGTCGATCCGTCTCTCACAGCTAAAGGAAAATATCGAGCCTCTCCGCTGCAGATCCGACGAAACCGCTATTAATCCAAACAAAAAGGTCCAACGAAGTAATCCAAATAGAATCAGTAAAATAATCCAAATGTAGGAAATCCCGAATAGAGAAAAAGTTAAAAAAGAATTTTTCTCTATATATATTTGTTTAAAGTAAGTAGTGAGCAGTCTTAATCCTTCCGCTAGAAAAATCCCAGCCCGGACTTCATTTCTCTGATATTTCGTAACCAATTACTTCAGAAAAGAGAAAAAAAAATTTTCAACCAAATAGTCTCATTTGTATATAATAAGTCTGTTAATGTCTCATTTTTAAAATCTTCTAGATTCTCCTTGTTTGTAAAAATTTAACAATTCCGATCAAAGTTTCAAAATACTGAATGAAAGTAGTGAAAGTAAGTTCCGGCTGTCAATTTGCGCCTGGATACAATGTTTCTTTTAACAACTTTCTCTTTCGCCTTCTTTTACTTTTAATTCTCCGCTTTCTTATACTTCAATCTTCTTACTTAACATGGAACATAAAAATTTTACCTTGATTGTAGCTTGTTTGGAAAATTCCTTTTTCGGTTGGAGTTGGTTTATTCTCTGCTTTTACTTTTTATTGTTTCTGGCTTCCCGCTGGTTAAGTGGGATCGCAATGGCCGTGTCCTCTTTGCAGAGGACCGGTGCTCCCTGCACCAGAGCTGCAGGACAGAACCTCTGCCCCCGGAGCCTCGGCGATGGCCCCCCGGACAGAGGGAAATCCCCTGTTCTAGGATCGAGCCATCCGGACTCGATCCGATCGCATTGGAGCGACCTCTGGGAGGGTGAAAGGAGTCTCAAGGCAGAGCCCTGCCGAGAGACTCCGCTGCGGTCCTCAGCAAAACCGGAAGTCACGAATGGGACATTTTTAGCAGGGAGATCTTCTTTAGGGCCTCCCAGGCTAGGGAGGAAGTCTTTGAATCCAGGCAACGGTTTAAGCAGTATAGGGCTGAGATGAGGGTTTACTGGCCGGATGCCTTTCCTGTCACCAATGCGGAGTTATATTCAGCAGACATATTCTCATCATGCTCAGAGGGAGAAATATCTGCCTCTGCCACTGGACCACTCACCCAGTCTCCACTCAACCATCCCCAATTACTGTAAATCTATAACTTTCCACCAAGTTGATGCCATGGTAACAATTTGGATCTACTTTTTGAGAAGGATTTTTGTGTGTCATAGTACACAATTTGGATAGGTAATTCTTCATTTATCAGCAGGCAAGCTTTACACATCCTGAAAGCCATCATCACATCATTATTTATTTATTAATTATTATTATTATTATTATTGATTAGATTTGTATTCCGCCCCTCCCCGTAGACTCTTTTCTCTCTTACTAGTATCATGTATATAAACATACTGCTCAAAAAAATAAAGGGAACACTTAAACGGAGAGGGGCAGCATACAAATCGAATTAATAATAATAAATATAATAAATATAATAAATATAATAATAATAATAATAAATATAATAAATATAATAATAATAATAATACTAACAATAATAATAATAATAATATTCTACGCAGTCTACAGAGAGAGGCGGCATACAAATCTTAATAATAATAATAAATATAACAAAAGCAACAGCAACAATTATAATAATAATAATGATAATGTGTTCCAGACAGATGAGCTGTATTCGAGGATGGCTCTAGCAAAGGTTTTGTAAGATTTGTAGTGTGAGATTGCCGGAGCAGAATCTACCTAGGTTTAGATTAACATTTCCTTAATAGATTAATTAATAAGATTAGATTAATATTTCCTTCTATTGGTTTTTACACGTTACATATCATCCAATTTTTAAGCAGATCTACAGTCTCTCTGGGATCAGCGGTAGCTCCAAATTTCACCCTTGTGGACTTCAACGTCCACCCAGATGCTCCCAGCCGCAGAGGGAGAATCCGCGGTTCTGCGTTGGGGAGGGGGAGGCGGTAGAGGAGAAGCGTTTATCTCTGCCGTTGGAGGTGGGAGGGGCCAGAACGAAGGGCAGCACCAATGGGAATTCTCCCTGCTTGAGCGTCACCGGCTTCTGGACAGAGTCCTCTGTGGCTTCAGCAGAAGGAGGAGAGAGAGAAGCAGAGAGAGTGGGCGGGGGGAGGGATCTCGGCCTGAAGAACCAACTGGGGCTTCTTCTCTGGGCGGAAGTCTCCCCTCAAGTGGGTGAGGGGGAGGGACAGTCTGCCCGCAGACCGATGACGCTACAGAAAGGAAACTTCCCATTGGCCCTCCTCCTTTCTGGATGCTCCCAATTCCTACTTTCGAGCTTGGGCTCAGCAGCCTTTCCACAATCCCTTCGTTTGGCGCAGAGGGGGAACCGGCGGGGAATCCCCCTGCCTGAGCCAAAGGGATCCACGGGATCTTGAGACAGGTCGTTTACTGGGGGGGGGGGACCCTCAGGAGGGGAGGGGTGAGGCAGGGCCGGGCCAGGCAAGGGAGGCCAGAAGGAGGGGCTAGATGAACACAACTACAGAGTTGGAAGGGACCTTGCAGGTCATCTAGTCCAAACCTCTGTCCAAGCAGGAGACCCTACATCTACTACCTCTAGCTAGGATCGAACTCCCAACCTCCTGAACCAGGGAGGATCAGCTAAATCCCACCACTTCTCCCTTCCCTGTATTTTCTCTTCCCTCCCTCTTTCCCTCCTTCCTCCTCTCTCTTTCTCTCTCCTTCTCTCTCCCTCCCCAAGTCATTTAGCCCAAGATCTTTCCAAGGTCTTTCACTCCTCGCTTTTTCTTTTCATTCCACAGACTTTTAAAAAAAATAAAAACTAATTTTAATTGAACAGTTTTAAAAACATATGACATTGTTTAGTCGACAGACCCCGGAGAAGGCCAACTCTGTGGGACGTAACCGGTCGCTGGGATTCGTATAATAATAATAATAATAATAATAATAATAATAATAATAATAAAAATAGTAATAATAATAATAATAATAATAATAATAAAATACAACACAGCAAACGAGATCACTATACTGGATTTCGTATTTCATCACCATTCGGGCGCTTCCCAAGCACCTAGGACTGCGTGATGTAATAATAAGTAGTAGTAGTAATAATAATAATATAGTAATAATAATAAATAATAAATAAATAATAATAAATAATTAATAATAATAATAATAATAATAATAATAATAATAATAATAATAAATTAGATTTGTATGCCCCCACGCAGACTCTGAAATGGACAATGATCTGTATAAAAAATATGACTTCAGTACCCGAGTTGTTGAAGCATGGAAATCATTACTGGACTCCATAATGTCATCCTCAAACCCCCAACACTTTACCCTTCGATTATTTACGGTTGACCTATCCAGATTCCTAAGAGGTCAGTAAGGGGTGAGTACAAGTGCACTGGAGTCCCTTCAGTCCCCTGTCCTATTGCTCTCCTATATCTCCTATATCTTTCTTCTATTCCTCTATCTCTTCTTCTATTCTTTTATTGATATGTTTTATTCCTATAACTTCTCTTCTTTCTTAAATATATTTTACTATGAGTATCTCCTCTATACCCTTCACCATGTATTTTACTATGGGTATCCCCTCTAAAACCCTCATTGTGTACTGGACATGATCTTAGTATTGCCCACAAGATCCTATGCTGCAACGTCCTGCCCTGTCAACGACTACTTCAGTTTCAACCACAACAACACAAGAGCACACCACAGATGCAAGCTTAAAGAGCTTAAAAACTCATCTTGGCCGACAGGCTTGGGACTTTTAGATCTTCCCCCTGATCAATGAATGTTTCAAGTATGAGTGTTGAATGATTGGTTTGATAGGTTTTACTTTCTTTTAATAGAATTTAATGGTTGTTTTTAATGTAGTATTAATTGGATTTATATGATTGTTCTGGTTTTTGTATATGCTGTGAGCCGCCCCGAGCCCTCGGAAAGGGGCGGCATACATATCCAATTAAATAAATAAATAAATCTGATCATCTATTGCAACAGTTTGAAAAGCAAAATCAATGCTGAAGCCAAATTCATTTAACGACCAATTCATTTATCTGCCCCACAGCAGATGCCAGCACTTAAGGGAGATAAACAGCTTGTTGAAAAAGGGGAGCCAATTATCTAGATGGCTCCATTCATAAGCAAATCTAAGGCTGCAGGCAGAAGCCCATTCAAGACAGGAGATTTCAAAACTGCTCGCAGCCAAATTTGACGGCTGGCCAAAGCAGAATAGCAGGATTAGAACAAGCCACCCAAGACCCAGAACAGGATGAAAGTCATTAGCCAAAATAGAAAATGCCAATATCATTTCAAAACACAGACATACACCCAAAGCAGCATTCCAGGACCTGTATCTCTAAGAAAATCCATACTGGGGACGGACGGACGGTCAGACACAGGATTAGAGGGGAAGAGACCCCCCTCCCATGGTTTCTAACCCAAAGGGGTAAGAGATTCAATGCAGCAACACTGCAGAGAGGAGAAGGATCTCTTGGAAATGCAACTGGGAAGGCCTAGAGCCTCAATGTTCAGGAGAAGTCTATACTGTTGGAATAGAAATCCAAGTTCAAGCCAGGAGAAAGGCATTGGAAATAAAAGGGAGGCTGGAGGCAGATTGGAAAAGAACAGTTCCCTTTATCATTGAAGAGTCTGGGTCTAGATTGGTGCCAGGATTTTTATACAAGTCCTGGAATGCTGCTTTGGGTGTATGTTGTGTTTTGAAATGATATTGGCATTTTCTATTTTGGCTAATGACTTTCATCCTGTTCTGGGTCTTGGGTGGCTTGTTCTAATCCTGCTATTCTGCTTTGGCCAGCCGTCAAATTTGGCTGCAAGCAGTTTTGAAATCTCCTGTCTTGAATAGGCTTCTGCCTGCAGTCTTAGCTTTGCTTATGAATGGAGCCATCTAGATAATTGGCTCCCCTTTTGCAACAAGCTCTTTATCTCCCTGTATAAAAATTGTGGCACCAATCTAGACCCCGACTTTCAATGATAAAGGGAACTGTTCTTAGGTTGAGACTGAAGTTTATCATGCTGTGGAAAAAGGTTCTTTTATTTGTAAGCCATATATTGTACTGTTGTTGTTGCAGATGAGATCCAGATAGTTATCTAATCTAGTATTGTCACTTACTAGTTGGTCAAGTCCCAGACTGGTGACTGTGTTATATATAGCAGAGTGGATAGGTTCTGTGCTACATTCATTTAATGTCCAGTTAATGTGTGGTAGGTTGAGGTCACCAAGGAAGATGATGGGGTGTGGGCAGTGGGTAGCCCACGTTAGTAGTGCTGATAATTTGTTTGCATGTGCGATGTCATAGTCAGGAGCTCTGTAGCAGAGTAAGAAGTGAATTGTGGTATTTAGGGATAGATCACAGACAATACTTCTACAGCCACATTATTCTCCTTTTCAATTGTCCTATTTTCCAACTCTAAAAGACTTCCGATCACTGGATCCAACCTGAGTGGGTCACCAGGACCAGAGGTTGAGTCTTCAGAGCTTTCGTGCTCCTGCTGGATCCCATCCTGAGGGAACTGAGGGACTCGAGGAGGGTCAGCAGCCCCCGGGGTCTCCTGGGGAAGCCTTGCCTTGCGTCTCTCCTCTTGTCTGCTTCTTCCTCTTTGGTAATGAAGGCCTCAAACAGACAAGACAGAGAGACAGTACAGGTGGTCCTCGACTTATGACGTTTCATTTGGTGACCAAACATACAAGGCCACTGAAAAAAGTGACGTATGACCATTTTTCACATGTACGGCCACTGCAGCATCCCCATGGTCACATGATCAAAATTTAGAAACTGGGCAATTGGTTCCTATTTGTGACGGTCGCAGTGTCCCAGAATCACGTGATCCCCTTTTGGGATCTTCTGAGAAGCAAAGTTGATGGGAAAGCCAGATTCACTTATTTTATGCCATGATAATAAAAATAATAAAAAGGAACCTTTTGTTTTAGGATGGATTATGCAGATTTCACTGGGGACGACGACGTATCTTTCGGTGCGTGTGTAGCCAGATGCTTCCAGCCCCAGAGGAAGGATCTGCGGTTCCGCATGGGGCCGGGCGGGGACGTCGCGAGGAAGCGTTTATCTCTGCCGTTAGAGGTGGGAGGGGCCAGAACGAGGGACAGCACCAATGGGAATTCTCCCTGCTTGAGCGTCATCGGCTTATGGGCAGATTCCTTTGTGGCTTCACCTGAAGGAGAGAGAGAAGCGCGGAAAGTAGGAGGGGGGGAGGGAGGGGGGATCTTGGCTTCTTCTCTGGGTGGAACTCTCTCCTCCAGATTGTGAGGGGAACTGAGGGGAAGCGGAAGGGCGTGTCCCTGGGCGCTCTGTATCCAGACGCTGGAGAAAGCCCGCAGGGGGCCTTGATCGGCGTGAGGGGGCTCACTGCATCAGCCCCCCCCCAATCCTGCAGCCCGAGAGATGAAAGCAGGTTACAGAGTCAGCCTCTTCCCCCCAATAATCCGTATCCTCAGGATTATTATTATTATTATTATTATTATGTCAACACAACACAGCAAATGAGATCACTATGTGCTGGATTTCGTATTTCATCACCAGTCGGGCGATTCCCAAGCACCTAGGACTGCGTGATGTAATAATAAGTAGTAGTAATGATAATAATAATAATAATAATGATAATAATAATAATATAATAATAATAGTAAATAGTAAATAAATAATAATAATAATAATAATAATAATAATAATAAAATTAGATTTGTATGCCCCCACGCAGACTTTGAAAGGGACAATGATCTGTATAAAAAATATGACTTCAGTAACCGAGTTGTTGAAGCATGGAAATCATTACTTGACTCCATAATGTCATCCTCGAACCCCCAACACTTTACCCTTAGATTATCTACGGTTGACCTATCCAGATTCCTAAGAGTTCAGTAAGGGGCGAGTACAAGTGCACTAGAGTCCCTTCCGTCCCCTGTCCTATTGCTCTCCTATATCTCCTATACATTTCGTCTATTCCTCTATCTCTTCTTCTATTCTTTTATTGTTATTATTATTGTTATTGTTAATGTTATTATTATTATTATTAATTAGATTTGTATGCCGCCCCTCTCCGTACACTCCGTAGAATATTATTATTATTGTTAATATTATTATTATTATTAATTAGGTTTGTATGCTGCCCCTCTCCATTTAAGTGTTCCCTTTATTTTTTTGAGGAGTATGTTTAAATATATTATACTAGTAACAGAGAAACGAGTCTACGGAAAGGGGCGGAATACAAATCTAATAAATAATAATAATAATAATAGTAATAATAATATCATTATTAGTTTGCCCCTTATCATCAACAGCTACATCTATTTTATTTACAGCATCCTTTTCATAAACTTTCGGACTGGTTCACAAGAACTGGTAGCCACTCGCTGGTGCTGTTAGGATAATGACACAAAACCGGATTGGTCAGTGCCAGTCCGTGGGCTATAAAGATGCTTCTCGACTTATGACCAGGATTGATCCCAAACTTTCAGCTGTTAAGTGAGACATTTGTTAAGTGAGTTTTGCCCCATTTTACTACCTTTTTTTGGCCATTGTTGTTAACTGTAGGTGATAAGTTATTAACATGGTCGTTAAATGAATTTGGCTTCAGCATTGATTTTGCTTTTCAAACTGTTGCAATAGATGATCAGATTTATTTATTTATTTAATTGGATTTGTATGCCGTCCCTTTCCGAGGGCTCGGGGCGGCTCACAGCATATACAAAAACCAGAACAATCATATAAATCCAATTAATACTACATTAAAAACAACCATTAAATTCTATTAAAAGAAAGTAAAACCTATCAAACCAATCATTCAACACTCATACTTGAAACATTCATTGATCAGGGGGAAGATCTAAAAGTCCCAAGCCTGTCGGCCAAGATGAGTTTTTAAGCTCTTTAACGTTGCATCTGTGGTGTGCTCTTGTGTTGTTGTGGTTGAAGCTGAAGTAGTCATTGACAGGGCAGGACGTTGCAGCATAGGATCTTGTGGGCAATACTTAGGTCATGTCCAGTACACAATGAGGGTTTTCGTGGGTATACCCATAGTAAAATACATGATGAAGGTTATAGAGGAGATACTCATAGTAAAATATATTTAAGAAAGAAGAGAAGTTATAGGAATAAAACATATCAATAAAAGAATAGAAAAAGAGATAGAGGAATAGAAGAAAGGTATAGGAGATATAGGAGAGCAATAGGACAGGGGACGGAAGGGACTGTAGTGCACTTGTACTCGCCCCTTACTGACCTCTTAGGAATCTGGATAAGTCAACCGTAGATAATCTAAGGGTGAAGTGTTGGGGGTTTGGGGATGACATTATGGAGTCCGGTAATGAGTTCCCCGCTTCAACAATTCGGTTACTGAAGTCATATTTTTTATACAGATCATTGTCCATTTCAGAGTCTGCGGGGGGGATACAAATCTAATTTATTATTATTATTATTATTATTAATTATTATTGTTTGTTTATTATTTATTATTATTATTTATTATTTATTATTTATTTATTATTATCACTATATTATTATTATTACTATTATTATTATTATTATTATTATTACTACTACTTATTATTACATCACGCAGTCCTAGGTGCCTGGGAAGCGCCTGACTGGTGATGAAATACAAAATCCAGCATAGTGATCTTGTTTGCTGTGTTGTATTTTTATTATTATCATTACTATTATTATTAATTATTATGATTATTATTATGATTATTATTATATGAATCCCAGCGACCCGTTAGGTCCCACAGAGTTGGCCTTCTCCGGGGTCCCGTCGACTAAACAATGTCTGGCGGGACCCAGGGGAAGAGCCTTCTCTGTGGCGGCCCCGACCCTCTGGAACCAGCTCCCATCGGAGATTAGAACTGCCCCCACCCTCCTCGCCTTCCGTTAACTCCGTAAAACCCACCTCTGCATGGGGGAATTGAGACATCTCCCCCGGGCCTATATAGTTTATGCATGCTATGATTGTGTGTATGTTTGATTTTTTAATAAGGGCCTTTTATTTATTTTAAATATTAGATTTGTTGTACAGAGAGGAAGAAACAACAGAGTCGGGTAGTGAATTCCAGGCGTTGACCATTCTATTGCTGAAATCGTATCTGTAGCTGTAAATTTTCTAAACATAATAATTGAAGTCTGGAGGAGTAAGGTAAATTGTTGTGTGAGGAGGAGTGGAGGACTCTTCTTGTGAAGTATTTATGGACTCCTTCAATTGTATTAATGTCAGTTATGCAGTGTGGATTCCATACAGGTGAGCTATATTCAAGAATTGGTCTGACAAATGTTTTGTATGCTCTGGTTAATAGATCAGTGCTTCTAGAGAAGAAGCTGCGTAGAATTAAGTTTGTGACTCAGTGCTTTTTTGGCAATGCTGTTGCAGTGGGCTCTGCTCATTGGAAATGAGTACTCCAAGGTCTTTGACTGAGTGAGGGTCTTCTGCGAGTTCAGTTTGTCCAAGCTGAGTTGTCTTGTATATCAAAAGACTAAAAAGTCTACACACTTTAAGGATAATGTAGGAGTTCAAAAGGGAGGGACTTGCTGCTGTTGAAATGGATTTAACGAAGGAGGGTATCAGAATAAATCAAAACTGAACCCCTGATACTCTTGCATAGTAAAAGGCAGTAATGGCAGGTACTTTTTGTTCTCCATACATATTTAAGCTTGGATTGCGCATGTGCCGAATTGCTTTCTAGGCATTTCACCTCTGGCTCCGAACAAAGATAAAATGTAAAGAGTTTTCTCCCTCTTAAAAAGACTATAAATCTTCCTTAGAAAAATATAGGAAGAAACAAGAATCTGTCGGCATCAAAGTGAGTTTGAAGATTTATCATTTCAAGCAAAGACGGAGGTGCTTTCGCTGTAACAAGGAAGTGATAAGTGAGTACAATAAATCTTAAAATGGCGGAGGGAGGGAAAGACCTCTCGAGTCTGGCTAAAATTGAGCAGAAGTTAGATAAGCTGCTGGAGATTTGTAGCGGGTTCGAACAAAGATTCAACAAAGTTAAGAATAAAATGGAACAGATGGATTTAGAAGTTAAACAAATTAAAAAGGAAGGCGATTCTTCTGCTGATAAGATACTGAAAGTGGAGAAACAAGTGATGGATTACGATGAAAAAATAAGACAAATAAATGACAGAATCGCAAATTTGGAGGACAGACAGAGAAGGAGGAATTTGCGTTTACGAGGGTTCAGAATGGATTTGCCCTCTGAATTTAAGTTAATAGAAGCTGTCTGTGCTTGGTTAAATAAACAGACAGGCGTGGAGGTCAGTGTGGAGGAGCTGTTGCGTGTTCATTGGGCAGCCCCCAGGAGAGACGGCAGACAGAGAGATGTGATCATCGCTTTCCTTAGTGAAAAAAAAGCAGAGATGATTTATAAAACTTTGAAGACTTCTACGAGCCTTAAACAAGACGGAAATGAGATAAGGGTTCTGAGGGATCTTTCCTGGGAAACCCTGAGAGCGAGAGCTGTGTTGAAACCAATTGCAAACCGGCTATATCAAAGTGGAACCAGATTTAGCTGGGGCTATCCAGTGGCCATCTTGGTGTTCCAGGACAATAAAATGTACAGAGCACGCTCATTGGAGGAGGGAAAGACTTTGCTGGATCAACTGGGGATTAAGTTTGATGAAACTGGAGCACTAGCATATGAAGGAGAAGAGGCTTTTGACGGTCGGAGTACCCCAGATGAGGAGGAAAGACGAAGGGAAGAGCAGCTGAAGGAGTTAAGCGGGCAGGTGGAGGCCATCAGAAAGGAGCAGAGAAGAACACGGGCTCAGCGTGAGAAGAGAGCCAGAAAGTGATGGTGTTTGGTCCCTTGTCTTGTTGTGGGGGGGGGAAAGGCAAAGGAAAAGAATTATTACTATTACAATTACTATTAATGTTGTTATTATTATTATTTTTCTTGGAGATGCTTTGGGATTCCTGTATATCTGTCATTCAGTGGGGGAAGTCTAAGGGGGAGAAAAAGGGGGTTTAAGAATTTAAAATTAAAGAAGAAATTAAAGAAGGAATTATTTAAAGGAGAAAGGAGGGAGGGAGAAATTTTCTCTTTTATAAAATTAAAAAGGGTTGAAAGAGGAGCTAGTTTGAGTGGGAACGCAATCCAGAAAATGTGCCTCAGGTATGGGCAAGGTTTTTTCTTGTCTTCTCCCCTCTCAGTGGGGGGAGCACAGGGGGAGGCACGTTGGGGGGGGGTAATAGGGGTAAAGAAAAGGGAAAAATATAAACCAAGGGCAAAACAAGAGGGGAAAAGGGTGTTTTTGGTATATTATGACGGAGTGTAAGATAATGGTTTTAAATGTGAATGGTTTGGGATCGGATTTGAAACGTTTTAGGATATTAAGGATGGCTAAGCAATATAAGGTGGATATTATGATTTTGACAGAAACACATAAAAGAAGGGGAGGAAGGGATAACTTGATTAATGATAGAAATTGGAAATGGGTGTTTGAGTCAAGAGGAACGCAAAATAGTCGAGGCACAGCGATTCTGATTCATCAGAGAGTTAATTTTGAAGAGGTGGGAATTCAGAAAGACAGAGAAGGAAGGTGGATATTTGTTAAAGGGAAAATAAATCAAAAGAAGTTGACATTAGCAGCAATTTATGCCCCAAATGGGAAAACAAAACAATTTATAATAAATACTAAGAAGAAGTTAGACAATTTTAAGGAGGGCTCAACTTTTTTGGCAGGAGATTTTAATATGCAATTAACAAATGGGAATGCAAATAGCAGGATGTTACATTTAAATAGACTTAATATGGTGGATTTACATGCAGATATTTTAAACAGAGCTACATATTATTCAGCAAGACATCACACATTTAGCTGCATAGACTACATATTAATGAACAGGGGAGGTAATATACAAGTTAAAAAAGTAGACATTAAAAGTATATGGATATCAGATCATGCCCCACTATTGGCAGAATTGGAAATAGGTCAGGAACGAAATCAAAAAATTTGGAGATATAATGCAGTTGTAACTGCTAGGGAACAAGATAAAGAGAAATTGCAAACAGAGTTATCAGAATATTTTAGAATTAATGATGTGGGTGGTATTAAACAATCAATTGTATGGGATGCATGTAAGGCCTTCATGAGGGGACAATGTATATGTATGGAAGCAGATATTAGGAAGAGGTGGGGTAGAGAGAGGGAAAGGAAGATAAGGGAAATAGATTTGATACAAGAGCAGTTAAGAATGACGAAAAGTAGAGATTGGAATAGTTTACTGAAATTGAAAAAGAAACAGTTGATGGTGTATGATGAGATTAAATGGAATAAGATGAGAATGGCGATGCGACAAAAAATACAGAGTTGGGGGACAAGATCAATGCAGCAAATGGCGAGATATCTGAAGAAGAGGAAAGAAAAATCATGTATTTTAGCATTGAGGGACACCAGTGGAGTGGTTAGATATGGTAATGACCAGTTAGAGGAGATAATGAGGAAATATTATGAAGATTTGTATAAAGAGGAGCAAGTGAAGATAGAAGTCCTCAAGGTTGGGAAAATAGTAAGTGAAGAAGACAAACAAATTTTGAATGCAGAAATTACACAAGATGAAATTGCTAGAGTAATTAAAGGGTTAAAACAAGCCAAAGCACCGGGCCCAGATGGGTTTACAGGGGAATTTTATAAAACTTATGTGAATGTTTTGCTTCCGCATTTGGGGAAATTGTTTAATAATATATTGTCAAATCGTGATATCCCGCAGACATGGAAGCTTTCAGAAATTGTTACCATTCCGAAGATGGGTCGAGATTTAAGGGAGCCTGGGTCTTACCGTCCGATCAGTTTGGCAAATCAGGATTATAAAATATTTATGAAAATACTGGCAAATAGATTAGAAAATATTTTACCAAAAATAATTGAAGAGGATCAATATGGATTCGTGAAGGGAAGGAAAATAAGTGAACCAATTAGAAATGTAATGAATGTGATGCACCATGCTACCGTTACTAAAAGGAAATTGGGAATTTTGAAATTAGATGTTTATAAAGCTTTCGATAAAGTTAACCATAGTTACTTATATAAATTATGTAACAAATTAAATATGGGGGAAAAATTTTGTGAAACTATAAAAGAGATTTATAAAGGAAATGAAGCATATATAAGAGTGAATGGACAAAGAACGCAGAGTATTAAAATATTAAATGGCACCAAGCAGGGATGCCCTCTGTCTCCAAAATTATTCGTAATAGCAATAGAGATCTTAGCTAATAAGATAAGACAAGATAACACTTGGGCAGGATATAGAATAGGGAAATTAGAAATGAAAATAAATTTATTTGCAGATGATGCAATTATATTGACCCAGACCCCGATGGAGATGATTAAAGGTATAATAAATATTTTACAAGAGTTTAAGCAGGAATCGGGACTGTCGGTTAATATGGAAAAATCAGAGATTATGTGTTTAAATACAGATCCGAGAGAACAGATAGAAATTAGGAAAGAATCAGGGTTGAAATTAGGACTTAAAAAAATAAAATATTTGGGAATTTGGTTATTAAAAAACCCAGTGAAAATGGAAGAGATTAATTATAGAATAACATGGAGGAAAATGTTGAAACAGATGAGGAGCTGGAAAGATAAAAAGCTAAGGAGACTCTCTAAAATAAGAGCTTTAAAAATGATGATGGCTCCCAAGATGATGTACCTATTTCAGGTGCTGTCGGGGGGGTTATCGGTATGTAAGGTTAAAGAGTGGGACAAAAAATTAAATTATTGGATTGAAGAAGATAAGAGACCAAGAATAAGAAAAAAGTGGTTAATTGCGAATGAAAAAGAGGGGGGATGGGGTGTTCCATGTTTGGAGCTGTATAGGGAAGCCTTCCAAATGGAAAGGTTAATGGAGTTGCAATTAAGTGAAAATAAATGGGCGAAATTGGAAAAACAGATAAACGGGATGAATAATAGAGAATTGATTTTTAGGAAGTGGAATAGGAGAGATATAGGAAAATTAATAGGCCCAATGAAAGGGACTATGGAAATTTGGAAAAAATGGCAAGGGAAAATAGGATCATATAAATCTAAACTGTCATCGCTTTATGTAATAAATAGAGAAAACGAAATTAACTTAAATAGGGTTATAGGAGAGTTGAAGGGAAGAGGGATAACTAAGATAGAACAGTTATACGAGAAGGATGGCAGGCCAAGCAGAAATCGCATAGAATGGTGGTTAGGTAAGGGAAGGTGGCTACAAATAAATGCAATATGTAAATATCTAAATGAAAGGGAGAATAAAGAAGTATTATGGCGGGAGGAGACAGGGTTAGAGAAAATAATAAGAGAAAAAAGCGAGGGGATAAAGGCGCAAGCAACTAATATATACAAACTGCTAGTGCAGTCAGATGGGGACACGATTGATGGATTGACTAAATGGTGGCAAAATGAGATATCAGTAGAGGTACAAGAAATGGAAAATATAGTAGAAGATATAAGGAAAATTAAAAATACAAGAATTAGGGAAATGAGAAGGAAAATATTACATAAGTGGTATTTTACTCCCGTTCAATTTGCACATTTTCAGCAGAATGTTAGGGGGAATTGTTGGCATGGTTGTCAAGATAAAGGAGTGTTTATGCATATGTTTTGGGAATGCCCAATAGTGCAGGAATTTTGGCAAAAAGTGAAAGAGGATATTAATGGAATGTTAAATATACAATGGACAATCACTAAGGAAATGGCAGTACTAGTAAAAAGCAATGCGATGGGAGAATTTAGAGAAATAAAAAAAGCAGCAATAGAAAGTGCTCAGGCAGTAATAGTTTTGGGTTGGAAGGATGCGACAAAATGGACAATGCAAAATTGGTATAGGTACATGGTGGATCATATTCAATTTGAAATTATGGAAAAAAGGATAAATTTGGATAATGAAACTGATTTGGGACAGCTGATGGGACGGTGGGACAAGGTAAGACGATATATGACGAGCAGAATCCGAGACCAAGCTACAAGAAATAAACTAGAATCACTCTATAATATGTAGACAGATATATTGCTCTTGGGTTAAGTGGATTAAAAAAGAAATACCCCCAATTTGGTGGTGGGGAATGTGTGTATGTCGGGGTGATGGGCACAATTCACTTTTCACTATGCACTGTTTTATGTTGTGTGATTTAAATTGTTAAAAATCAATAAATAAAAAAATTTAAAAAAAAATACATATTTAAGCTTGATGCCAGCAACATGAGAGTTTAGGGATAACCCACTGTATTTTAATTCATATATTAATTATTATTTAGCATATAGCAATAGCTTTGGGGATGGTATGGTTATCCACTGACTGAACTGCTTTGTTAGGCAGGGATAATAGCAATTGAATAAACAATCTCTCACTGCTAACCCACACTCAGCAAAAGACCTTGGAATACTAATATCGAATGACCTAAGTGCTAAAGCCCACTGCAACAATATCGCCAAAAAAGCTTCCAGAGTTGTTAACCTGATCATACACAGCTTCTACTCAGGCTATCTCACACTAGTCACAAGAGCCTACAAAACCAGACCCATCCTAGACTACTGCTCATCTGTCTGGAACCCATACCACATCTCAGACATCAACATCCTTGAAAATGTCGAAAGATATTTCCCCAGAAGAGCCCTTCACTCCTCCACTCGAAACAGAATATCCTACGAAAATAGACTAACAATCCTGGGCCTAGAAAGCCTAGAACTACAGCGCCTAAAACACGATTTGAGTATTGCCACAAGATCATATGGTGCAACGTCCTACCCGTCAATGACTACTTCATCTTCAACCGCAATAACACAAGAGCACGCAACAGATTCAAACTTAATACGAACCGCTCCAAACTTGACTGTAAAAAATATGATTTCAACAATCGAGTTATCGAAGCGTGGAACTCATTACCGGACTCAATTGTGTCAACCCCTAACCCCCCAACACTTCTCCCTTAGACTCTCCATGATTGACCTCTCCAGGTTCCTAAGAGGCCAGTAAGGGGCGTACATAAGTGCACTGGTGTGCCTTTCGTCCCCTGTCCAATTGTCTTTCCTTTCTTTCACCTAGCATAGGATATAGGATAGGATCGGATAGAATAAAACAGAATGGAATGGAGTAGAAATTGGAAAGGTAGGTAGGTAGGTGGATGGATGGATGGATGGATGGATGGATGGATGGATGGATGGAGAGGAGAGGACTGGCTTGGCTTGGCTTTGCATAGGATAGGATAGGATAGAAAGAATGGAATAGCATAGCATAGCATAACATGTTGGATAGGATCGGATCTGGGGTGTGGAAAGGGCTTGAACACCCATAAAAATGCCTGCAGGATATAATATAATACAATAAAACAGAGTGGAATAGGAATATTTAGGAAAGGTAGGTAGATGGATGGGTGGATAGGAATGGCATGGTTTATCATAGCATAGAAAGAATAGAATGGAATAGGAATAGCATAGTATA
This sequence comes from Erythrolamprus reginae, assembly GCF_031021105.1. NCBI lineage: Eukaryota > Metazoa > Chordata > Lepidosauria > Squamata > Dipsadidae > Erythrolamprus > Erythrolamprus reginae. The sequence goes on along the minus strand of NW_027248562.1, from coordinate 66,146 downwards.
GCATAGTATAGGTAGGTAGGTAGATAATAGATAGGTAGGTAGGTAGATAATAGATAGATAGATAGTTAGATAGATAGATAGATAGATAGATAGAGCCATTTAAAATAAATACTTGGGAAGATTGAAAAAGTGAAATTAAAATCTGAAACGTAATTCAAGTTGCCGTTCTGAGTCCTTGGGTGCCATACCAATCTAATAGTATCTCCTCTATAACCTTCATTATGTATTTTACTATGTGTATACCCACTAAAACCCTCATTGTGTATTGGACAAAATGAATCAATCAATAAATAAATAGTATAAGCGGATGAGAATAGAAGAATAGTAGATACGATATATGAGATTTAGTAGAGACAATAGGACAGGGGACAAAAGGCATAGAACTCCAGGTAAATCAAACTTCTGTGAAGTCAAACTGGTCCACTTAAAAAATCCAATAAAAACTATTTTTTAAAAAACAGAAACTTTGAGGGGATTTATAATGTCATTTTTGTCATATCCAATTTGTCAAGTACCTCTTTAGCAGCCACTCACACACACCAACCAACCCCCCTCCCAAGTTAGCTTCAGCTGTCCTGCATGTAGGAAGAGACTGTGGACTGGTCTTTTAAGTCAAACGTGGGGTCTGCTGCAGGCAGTGAGACGGACAGCTAAAGCTTGCAAAGACCCTGCAGATCCTCCATTTTGTTGCCCTTGTCCCTTTTTGGAGAGGATTCTTTTACCCTCCATAAAGTGGGAAGCAGTTAAAATAATGGAGAAATTGAGCTGGAGGATACTTCAATGATGATCCCACCCCAACTGCCCAATGTGGGGTTTACTAGAGCATGTTTCCCAATCTTAGCAACCTGAAGATGAGTGGACTTCAACTCCCAGAATTCCACAATCAGCACCCAGGGACCTTCCTCCCCTGGGCCTTTCCATGCTTTAGCTGTCCTTCTCATTGCCTGCAGGGGGCAGTGTGTGCTCTGGTCTTTAAATCATATCTGGCCTCCTCAGGCAGTCAGTTGAACAGCTAAAGCTGGCAAAGACCCATGAGGTTTCTTTAGGCCCCTTCCCGCAATGCCTTTTGAACATTGTACTCACCCCTTACTGACCTCTTAGGAATCTGGATTGGTAGATAGCTAAATAATAATAATAATAATAATAATAATAATTAATAATAATAATAATAATAATAATAATAATAATATAGTAATAATAATAATAAATAATAATAATAATAATAAATTAGATTTGTATGCCCCCCCGCAGACTCTGAAATGGACAATGATCTGTATAAAAAATATGACTTCAGTAACCGAGTTGTTGAAGCATGGAAATCATTACTGGACTCCATAATGTCATCCTCAAACCCCCAACACTTTACCCTTAGATTATCTACGGTTGACCTATCCAGATTCCTAAGAGGTCAGTAAGGGGCGAGTACAAGTGCACTGGAGTCCCTTCCGTCCCCTGTCCTATTGCTCTCCTATATTTCCTATATCTTTTCTTCTATTCCTATATCTCTTCTTCTGTTCTTTCATTGATATGTTCTATTACTATAACTTGGACTCATTGGGCTTTTTTACTTGAAACTGTTAAATAATATTACATGGAATTTCATGTATTTGTGTGTAGTTGTGCATATAAAAATCCAATTTTGCTATTTCTTCTATGATAGTGGTTCTCAACCTGTGGGTCGAGACCCCTTTGGGGGGTGGAATGACCATTTCACAGGGGTCGCATGGACCCTGGGAAAATAGACAAATTTCTCCTGGTATTAGGAACTAAAGCTTCTATTCTGGCATCTTGGAACATATTTTTACAATCTGACCAATCAGGCGTTTACAGTGGGGGCATCTCTTTGACCTTCCTGCCAATCAGCTCAAAGCTCTCTTGGGTGAATTGGTGCTAGACTTATAGTTGGGGGTCACCACAACATGAGGAACTGTATTAAGGGGTCGCGGCCTTAGAAAGGTTGCGAACCACTGTTCTATGATAATCAGAAGTTGGCCGGGCAGCTTTCTTTCTTTCTTTCTTTCTTTCTTTCTTTCTTTCTTTCTTTCTTTTTTCTTTCCTTCTTTCTTTCTTTCTTCCTTACTTTGTATTTATATGCTGATCATTCCAAATAGGACTCAGAGCAGCTAACAATAATCATAAATACAACAATGCTAAAAATAGAGCAATAAAATCAGCAATGCAATAAAAACAATAATATCCTACAAAACCATTCCTACTTGCAGTCAATCCTGATGCTGTACTGAAATTAGGCAAGTGGCAAGAAAGTGTGTGCTCTTTTCCCTTGTGGGACAGGTCTTATTAAATAAATAGATGCGCTTGGATTCCTATTTTCCTATTTGAAAAGGGTAGATTACATTTCCATAAAGGAGAAATGCTTTAATAGGCAGAGAAAGCAGCCCCGTCTAATAGCCCCACAGCAGATGCCAGCACTTAAGGGAGAGAAAGAGCTTGTTGAAAAAGGGGAGCCAACTATCTACATGGCTCCATTCATAAGCAAAGCTAAGACTGCAGGCAGAAGCCCATTCAAGCCAGGAGATTTCAAAACTGCTTGCAACCAAATTTGACGGCTGGCCAAAGCAGAATGGTAGGATTAGCATTTTGCCTTTGTCCTTCCTAAGCTGTACTTGTTGAATCCAAGTACATCTATTTATTTAATAAGACCTGTCCCACAAGGGAAAAGAGCACACACTTTCTTGCCACTTGCCTAATTTCAGTACAGCATCAGGATTGACTGCAAGTAGGAATAGTTTTGTAGGATATTATTGTTTTTATTGCATTGCTGATTTTATTGCTCTATTTTTAGCATTGTTGTATTTATGATTATTGTTAGCTGCTCTGAGTCCTATTTGGAATGAGCAGCATATAAATACAAAGAAAGGAAGGAAGGAAGGAAGGAAGGAAGGAAGGAAGGAAGGAAAGAAAGAAAGAAAGAAAGCTGACCTGCCAGCTTCTGATTATACAGTTCCTCATGTTGTGGGCACCCCCAACCAGAAGTCTAGCACCAATTCACCCAAGAGAGCTTTGAGCTGATTGGCACGAAGGTCAGAGAGATGCCCCCACTGTAAACGCCTGATTGGTCAGATTGTAAAAATATGTTCCAAGATGCCAGAATAGAAGCTTTAGTTCCTAATACCAGGAGAAATTTGTCTATTTTCTCAGGGTCCATGCGACCCCTGTGAAATGGTCATTCGACCCCCCAAAGGGGTCCCGACCCACAGGTTGAGAACCACTGTCATAGAAGAAATAGCAAAATTGGATTTTTATATGCACAACTACACACAAATACATGAAATTCCATGTAATGTTATTTAACAGTTTCAAGTAAAAAAGCCCAATGAGTCCAATTTCTCTCTGTTCTTCGTAATTGACAGGAACACAACAGAAAAATCTCCAACTAATTGCACCAAAGGAAAAGCTCTGCAAAAATTTGGAACAAAGACTCAGAACCTTTAGATAGCAACCCCACCTTTTCTTCCAGAATTTGATGTTAAATTCTCAACAGTTTCCCCACCCCCGAACAAATATTCTATACTGTCATATTTCGACATAACGAGTTTTTATTGATTAGCTCTTGAGCCATATCAAAGTGCAAAGTTCAAGAAACAAATACAGTACAGTAATTATTAAAATTTGATAAAGCAATTTAAAATTAAATTTAATATAATATAATTTAAAAGAAATATTGATATGCAACATTGCAAAATGAATATTAATTTTTACTGTTTTGGTCTTGTTGTGTTATGTAATGTTATATGGTGTCTTTTGAAAGTTGGTTTTATGCATATGTATTCATATGTTTTTAAAACTGTTCAATTAAAATTAGTTTTTATTTTTTTAAAAAAGTCTGTGGAATGAAAACAAAAAGCAAGGAGTGAAAGACCTTGGAAAGATCTTGGGCTAAATAACTTGGGGAGGGAGAAGGAGAGAGAGAGAGAGGAGGAAGGAGGGAAAGAGGGAGGGAAGAGAAAATACAAGGAAGGGAGAAGTGGTGGGATTTAGCTGGTCCTCCCTGGTTCAGGAGGTTAGGGTTAGGTTGGGAGTTCGATCCTAGCTAGAGGTAGATGTAGGGTCTCCTGCTTGGACAGAGGTTTGGACTAGATGACCTGCAAGGTCCCTTCCAACTCTGTTGTTGTGTTCATCTAGCCCCTCCTTCTGGCCTCCCTTGCCTGGCCCGGCCCTGCCTCACCCCTCCCCTCCTGAGGGTCCCCCCCCCCAGTAAACAACCTGTCTCAAGATCCAGTTCAGGACTTTTCCCCACTTGTTTTCCGCACCGCACAAAACTGCGACTGGAGGTGGGGATGGGAAGAGAACAGTTATCGGGAGAGGGAGGGTCATGTCTAGGAGGGAAAACGGACAGCATTGGAACAGTCTGGGACTCCCAGCAGCTTCTCTGGGCTGGTTTCTTCCGCTCTCGGGTTGAACCCTAGGGAAGCGCGTGGCTGCAAGGAACCCTAGAGGTCTTCTAATCCGGGGGTAGGCCTTGTTGGCTCTTCTATGACTTATGGACTTCAACTCCCAGAATCCCTGATCCAGTCATGCCAGCTCAGGAATTCTGGGAGTTGAAGTCCACTTGTCAGAGAAGCGCCGACTTGGCCTACCCCTGGCCTAGTCCAACCCCACTCCATCCCAAGGCAGGAATCCTTTATTCCTTCGTAAATGCCCGTCCAGTCTTTTCTTGGGGACCTCCAGCCTCATGAGGGTGCCAATTCCTCTGGTGTTTTCTTTTTATTATTTTATATTTTTCTTTACATGTATTACCTCATGTCTATTCTCTTCTATGTATTGTGTATTGTATTATTGTTATTATTTATTATTATTTATTTATTTATTTATTGTGACTCTCCATTTGATTCTGAGTCCAACTCAAGGTATATCATAACTCAAAAACCTCCCAAGGAGTCGGATCTCTCATTTGTTGTAGCCATCTTTGTATTTTTTGATGCTTCTGATAACAGGAAAAGGTGGTAACCCATTGAAATTAAGACAGACACCACCTCCAAGTACTTACGAGTCCATCTCAGCTATGAAAGCCAGGTGGGTGACCTCGAGCCAGTCCCTCTCTCAGCCTTCACAAGGTTGTTCTTGTGGGGATGAAGGAATCTTAGATACATAATACATAATAATATCATTATTAGTTTGCCCCTTATCATCAACAGCTTCATCTATTTTATTTACAGCTTCCTTTTCATAAACCTTCGGACTGGTTCACAAGAACTGGTAGCCACTCGCTGGTGCTGTTAGGATAATGACACAAAACCGGATTGGTCAGTGCCAGTCCGTGGGCTATAAAGATGCTTCTCGATTTGCAACCAGGATTGATCCCAAACTTTCAGCTGTTAAGTGAGACATTTGTTAAGTGAGTTTTGCCCCATTTTACTACCTTTTTTGGCCATTGTTGTTAACTGTAGGTGATAAGTTATTAACATGGTCGTTAAATGAATTTGGCTTCAGCATTGATTTTGCTTTTCAAACTGTTGCAATAGATGATCAGATTTATTTATTTATTGAATTGGATTTGTATGCCGCCCCTTTCCGAGGGCTCGGGGCGGCTCACAGCATATACAAAAACCAGAACAATCATATAAATCCAATTAATACTACGTTAAAAACAACCATTAAATTCTATTAAAAGAAAGTAAAACCTATCAAACCAATCATTCAACACTCATACTTGAAATATTCATTGATCAGGGGGAAGATCTAAAAGTCCCAAGCCTGTCGGCCAAGATGAGTTTTTAAGCTCTTTTAGCTTGCATCTGTGTTGTGCTCTTGTGTTGTTGTGGTTGAAGCTGAAGTAGTCATTGACAGGGCAGGACGTTGCAGCATAGGATCTTGTGGGCAATACTTAGATCATGTCCAGTACACAATGAGGGTTTTAGTGGGTATACCCATAGTAAAATACATGGTGAAGGTTATAGAGGAGATACTCATAGTAAAATATATTTAAGAAAGAAGAGAAGTTATAGAAATAAAACATATCAATAAAAGAATAGAAGAATTGATAGAGGAATAGAAGAAAGGTATAGGAGATATAGGAGAGCAATAGGACAGGGGACGGAAGGGACTCTAGTGCACTTGTACTCGCCCCTTACTGACCTCTTCGGAATCTGGATAGGTCAACCGTAGATAATCTAAGGGTAAAGTGTTGGGGGTTTGAGGATGACATTATGGAGTCCAGTAATGATTTCTATGCTTCAACAACTCGGTTACTGAAGTCATATTTTTTATACAGATCATTGTCAATTTCAGAGTTTACTACTACTACTTATTATTACATCACGCAGTCAGGTGCTTGGGAAGCGCCCGACTGGTGATGAAATACGAAATCCAGCATAGTGATCTCGTTTGCTATGTTGTATTTTATCATTATTATTATTATTATAATATTATTATTATTATTATTATTATTATTATTATTATTATTATTATTATTATTATTATTATACGAATCCCAGCGACCGGTTACGTCCCACAGAGTTGGCCTTCTCCGGGGTCCTGTCGACTAAACAATGTCATATGTTTTTAAAACTGTTCAATTAAAATTAGTTTTTATTTTTTTAAAAAGTCTGTGGAATGAAAAGAAAAAGCGAGGAGTGAAAGACCTTGGAAAGATCTTGGGCTAAATGACTTGGGGAGGGAAAGAGAAGGAGAGAGAGAGAGAGGAGGAAGGAGGGAAAGAGGGAGGGAAGAGAAAATACAGGGAAGGGAGAAGTGGTGGGATTTAGCTGGTCCTCCCTGGTTCAGGAGGTTGGGAGTTCGATCCTAGCTAGAGGTAGATGTAGGGTCTCCTGCTTGGACAGAGGTTTGGACTAGATGACCTGCAAGGTCCCTTCCAACTCTGTTGTTGTGTTCATCTAGCCCCTCCTTCTGGCCTCCCTTGCCTGGCCCGGCCCTGCCTCACCCCTCCCCTCCTGAGGGTCCCCCCCCCCCCAGTAAACGACCTGTCTCAAGATCCCGTGGATCCCTTTGGCTCAGGCAGGGGGATTCCCCGCCGGTTCCCCCTCTGCGCCAAACGAAGGGATTGTGGAAAGGCTGCTGAGCCCAAGCTCGAAAGTAGGAATTGGGAGCATCCAGAAAGGAGGAGGGCCAATGGGAAGTTTCCTTTCTGTAGCGTCATCGGTCTGCGGGCAGACTGTCCCTCCCCCTCACCCACTTGAGGGGAGACTTCCGCCCAGAGAAGAAGCCCCAGTTGGTTCTTCAGGGCGAGATCCCTCCCCCCGCCCACTCTCTCTGCTTCTCTCTCTCCTCCTTCTGCTGAAGCCACAGAGGACTCTGTCCAGAAGCCGGTGACGCTCAAGCAGGGAGAATTCCCATTGGTGCTGCCCTTCGTTCTGGCCCCTCCCACTTCCAACGGCAGAGATCAACGCTTCTCCTCTACCGCCTCCGCCTCCCCCTCCCCAACGCAGAACCGCGGATTCTCCCTCTGCGGCTGGGAGCATCTGGGTGGACGTTGAAGTCCACAAGTGTGAAATTTGGAGCTACCGCTGATCCCAGAGAGACTGTAGATCTGCTTAAAAATTGGATGATATGTAACGTGTGAAAACCAATAGAAGGAAATATTAATCTAATCTTATTAATTAATCTATTAAGGAAATGTTAATCTAAACCTAGGTAGATTCTGCTCCGGCAATCTCACACTACAAATATTACAAAACCTTTGCTAGAGCCATCCTCGAATACAGCTCATCTGTCTGGAACACATCACCATTATTATTATTATAATTGTTGCTGTTGTTGTTTTTGTTATATTTATTATTATTATTAATATTTGTATGCCGCCCCTCTCTGTAGACTCCGTAGAATATTATTATTATTGTTAGTATTATTATTATTATATTTATTATATTTATTATTATTATATTTATTATATTTATTATTATATTTATTATTATATTTATTATTATTATTATTATATTTATTATTATTAATTCGATTTGTATGCTGCCCCTCTCTGTAGACTCCGTAGAATATCATTATTATTGTTGTTATTATTATTATTATTATTAATTCGATTTGTATGCTGCCCCTCTCTGTAGACTCCGTAGAATATTATTATTATTATTAATATTAATATTATTATTATTAATATTATTATTAATTCGATTTGTATGCTGCCCCTCTCCGTTTAAGTGCTCCCTTTATTTTTTTGAGCAGTATGTTTATATACATGATACTAGTAAGAGAGAAGAGAGTCTACGGAGAGGGGCGGAATACAAATCTAATAAATAATAATAATAATAATAATAATAATAATAATATCATTATTAGTTTGCCCCTTATCATCAACAGCTACATCTATTTTATTTACAAAAACATATGCTGCAATGTCCTACCGGTCAATGACTACTTCATCTTCAACCACAATAACACAAGAACACGCAACAGATTCAAACTTAATACGAACCGCTCCAAACTTGACTGTAAAAAACATGATTTCAATAATCGAGTTATCAAAGCGTGGAACTCATTACCATTATCTCTTCCTTTCATAATAATAATAATAATAATAATAGTAATAATAATAATAATAATAATAAATAAATAAATAATGATGTGATGATGGCTTTCGGGATGTGTAAAGCTTGCCTGCTGTTAAATGAAGAATTACCTATCCAAATTGTGTACTATGACAGACAAAAATCCTTGTCAAAAAGTAGATCGGAATTCCGAGTTCCGAATTCCAAATTCCGAGTTTGGAATTCCGAGTTTGGAATTCCGAGTTCCGAGTTCCGAATTTCAAGTTCCGAATTCCAAGTTCAAAATTCCGAGTTCTGACTTCCAAGTTCAGAATTCCGAGTTCAAAATTCCGAGTTCCAAAATTCCAAATTCCGAGTTCGGAATTCCGAGTTTGGAATTCCAAGTTCAAAATTCTGAATTCCAAATTCTGAGTTTGGAATTCCGAGTTCAGAATTCCGAGTTCCGAGTTTGAAATTCCAAGTTTGGAATTCCGAATTCCAAATTCCGAGTTCCGAATTCCGAGTTCCGAATTCCGAGTTCCGAATTCCGAGTTCCGAATTCCAAGTTCAGAATTCCAAGTTCAGAATTCCAAGTTCCGAGTTCAGAATTCCAAGTTCCGAATTCCGAGTTCAGAATTCAAAATTCCGACTTCAGAATTCCGAGTTCCAAATTCCGAGTTCTGAAATTCCAAATTCCGAGTTCCAAATTCCAAATTCCGAGTTCAGAATTCCGAGTTCAGAATTCCAAATTCCGAGTTCCGAATTCCAAGTTCTGAGTTCCGATTTTCGAGTTCCGAATTCCGAGTTTGTAATTCTGAGTTCGGAATTCCAAATTCTGAGTTTGTAATTCCGAGTTTGTAATTCCGAGTTCGGAATTGCGAGTTTGGAATTCCGAGTTCAAAATTCCAAATTCCGAGTTCGGAATTCTGACTTTGGAATTCCGAGTTCAAAATTCCGAATTCCAAATTCTGAGTCTGGAATTCCAAGTTCGGAATTCCGAGTTCCGAGTTCAGAATTCCATGTTCCAAATTCCAATTTTGGAATTTCGAGTTCAGAATTCCAAGTTCCAAATTCCAAGTTCCAAATTCCGAGTTCAGAATTCCGAGTTCTGAATTCCGAGTTCAGAATTCCAAATTCCGAGTTCCGAGTTCCAAATTCCGAGTTCTGAAATTCCAAATTCCGAGTTCGGAATTCCGAGTTCGAACTTCCAAATTCCAAATTCCGAGTTCCAAATTCTGAGTTCCAAATTCCGAGTTTGGAATTCCAAGTTCAAAATTCCAAATTCTGAGTTCCGAGTTCCGATTTTCGAGTTCCGAGTTCCGAATTCCAAATTCCGAGTTTGGAATTCCAAGTTCAAAATTCCAAATTCCGAGTTCCGAATTCCGAGTTCCGAGTTCCGATTTTCGAGTTCCGAATTCCGAGTTTGGAATTCCGAGTTCAGAATTCCAAGTTCAGAATTCCGAGTTCGGAATTCCAAATTCCAAGTTCAGAATTCCGAGTTTGGAATTCCAAATTCTGAGTTTGGAATTCCGAGTTTGGAATTCCGACTTTGGAATTCCGAGTTCAAAATTACGAATTCCAAATTCTGAGTTTGGAATTCCAAGTTCGTAATTCCGAGTTCCGAGTTCAGAATTCCAAGTTCCAAATTCCAAGTTTGGAATTCCAAGTTCCGAGTTTGGAATTCCAAGTTCCAAATTCCGAGGTCCGAATTCCAAGTTCGGAATTCCGAGTTCAGAATTCCGAGTTCCGAGTTTGGAATTCCAAGTTCGGAATTCCGAATTCCAAATTCCGAGGTCCGAATTCCAAGTTCGGAATTCCGAGTTCAGAATTCCAAGTTCCGAGTTCAGAATTCCAAGTTCCGAATTCCGAGTTCAGAATTCAAAATTCCGAGTTCAGAATTCCGAGTTTGGAATTCCAAGTTCAGAATTCCAAGTTCCGTGTTCAGAATTCCAAGTTCCGAATTCCGAGTTCAGAATTCAAAATTCCGAGTTCAGAATTCCGAGTTCCAAATTCCGAGTTCTGAAATTCCAAATTCCGAGTTCCAAATTCTGAGTTCAGAATTCCAAATTCCGAGTTCCGAATTCCGAGTTCTGAGTTCCGATTTTCGAGTTCCGAATTCCGAATTTGGAATTCCGAGTTCCGAATTCCAAGTTCCGAGTTTGGAATTCCAAGTTCCAAATTCCGAGGTCCGAATTCCAAGTTCGGAATTCCGAGTTCAGAATTCCGAGTTCCGAGTTTGGAATTCCAAGTTCGGAATTCCGAATTCCAAATTCCGAGTTCCAAATTCCGAGTTCCGAAATCCGAGTTCAGAATTCCGAGTTCCGAATTCCAAGTTCAGAATTCCAAGTTCCGAGTTCAGAATTCCAAGTTCCGAATTCCGAGTTCAGAATTCAAAATTCCGAGTTCAGAATTCCGAGTTTGGAATTCCAAGTTCAGAATTCCAAGTTCCGTGTTCAGAATTCCAAGTTCCGAATTCCGAGTTCAGAATTCAAAATTCCGAGTTCAGAATTCCGAGTTCCAAATTCCGAGTTCTGAAATTCCAAATTCCGAGTTCCAAATTCTGAGTTCAGAATTCCAAATTCCGAGTTCCGAATTCCGAGTTCTGAGTTCCGATTTTCGAGTTCCGAATTCCGAGTTTGGAATTCCGAGTTTGGAATTCCGAGTTCGGAATTGCGAGTTTGGAATTCCAAGTTCAAAATTCCAAATTCCAAATTCCGAGTTCGGAATTCTGATTTTGGAATTCCGAGTTCAAAATTCCGAATTCCAAATTCTGAGTCTGGAATTCCAAGTTTGGAATTCCGAGTTCCGATTTCAGAATTCCAAGTTCCAAATTCCAATTTTGGAATTCCGGTTCTGAATTCCGAGTTCAGAATTCCAAATTCCGAGTTCCGATTTTCGAGTTCCGAATTCCGATTTCCGAATTCTGAGTTTGGAATTCCCAGTTCGGAATTCCAAATTCTTAGTTTGGAATTCCGAGTTTGGAATTCCAAATTCTGAGTTTGGAATTCCGAGTTTGGAATTCTGAGTTTGGAATTCCAAGTTCAAAATTCCAAATTCCGAGTTCGGAATTCCGACTTTGGAATTCCGAGTTCAAAATTACGAATTCCAAATTCTGAGTTTGGAATTCCAAGTTCGGAATTCCGAGTTCCGAGTTTGGAACTCCAAGTTCCAAATTCCGAGGTCCGAATTCCAAGTTCGGAATTCCGAGTTCAGAATTCCAAATTCCGAGTTCAGAATTCCGAGTTCAGAATTTGGAATTTGGAATTCGGAACTCGGAACTCGGAATTCCGAACTCGAGTTCTGAGTTCAAAATTCCAAGTTCAGAATTCCAAGTTTAGAATTCCAATTTCCAAATTCTAAGTTTGGAATTCCGAGTTCAGAATTCCAAATTCCGAGTTCGGAATTCCGAGTTCGGAATTCTGAGTTCGGAATTCCAAATTCCGAGTTCGGAATTCCGAGTTCGGAATTCTGAGTTCGGAATTCCAACTACCGAGTTCCGAATTCCAAGTTCCGAATTCCGAGTTCCGAATTCCGAATTCCAAATTCCAAATTCAGAGTTCCAAATTCAGAATTTGGAATTCCGAGTTCTGAATTCTGAATTCCGAGCTCCGAATTCTGAATTCCGAGCTCCGAATTCCGAGTTCCGAGTGAGAGACCTTCCCTTTAAGGCAGAGTTAAGGGAAAGCTGGGAGAAGTGAGATGGGGTTTCAGTCAGACACGACAGAGGTGCTGATATACCTGCTGTGTCCGCAGCCTCCATCCCTGAGACCAAACTCCTCATCCATTATGTCAAAGGTTCTTGTCTCCAGAAAGGGACTGGGGCTGGCTGGCTGGCGGTGAAGGGCGCTAGGAAAAACCTGCAACATTTAGGGCCAAAAAATTGGAGTCAGGCTCTCCCAGTTGGATGGATATTGTGACCCCAAAGCTAGAGATTGACCTACTTAATTATTTGGGGAAATTCACCTAAACTGCGATTCCATTGGCCAGATATGGTAGTTATTTCCCAAGCACCCTTGGCCTGGCGTACTCATTTATTTTCAATTTTTAATATTTGGATTTTTCACACCACCTTTATTATTTCTCTCAATAGCTCCAGGCAGTGAATGTATCTAAGATTCCTTCTTCCCCACAAGAACAACCTTGTGAAGGCTGAGAGAGAGACTGGCTTGAGGACACCCACTTGGCTTTCGTGGCTGAGATGGGACTCGTAAGTACTTGGCGGGGTGTTCCATCTTAATTTCACTTGGTTGCCAACTTTTCCTGTTATCAGAAGCATCAAAGAAATGCAGAGATGGCCACAAAGAATGAGAGATGATGCCGACTCCTTTGGAGGTTTTTGAGTGACGATATAAATTGAGTTGGACACAGAATCAAATGGGAAGTCAGGATAGTTTGAAGAGAGATCAGTGTTGGGGGATTTTGTTGGTGTTTCTCAAACTTGGCCCCTTTAAGGCATGGGGGGACTTCAACTCCCAGAATTCTCCACCCAGCCGGCATGCAAAATTCTGGGAGTTGAAGGCATCCGTGCCTCACAGGGACCAACTTTGTGGTTTTTACACAAAGTTTTTATACTGTAATTTCATGAATGCTTTAGGCCAGTGATGGTAAACCTTTTAGACCAGTGGTTCTCAACCTGGGGGTCGGGACTCCTTTGGGGATCGAATGACCATTTCACAGGGGTCGCCTGAGACCGTGGGAAAAGACAAATTTCCCCTGGCATTAGGAACTAAAGCTTCTATTCTGGCATCTTGGAACATATTTTACAATCCGACCAATCAGGCGTTTACAGTCTCTCTGACCTTCCTGCCAATCAGCTCAAAGCTCTTTTGGGAGAATTGGCACTAGACTTATTGTTGGGGGTCACCACAACACAAGGAACTATATTAAGGGGTCGCGGCCTTAGAAAGGTTGAGAACCACTGTTTTAGACCCAGAGTGGCCAAGCTGGAAGGCCAAAGCACTGAAACTCAATGACCAGCTGGCCAATGAGCATTGCAACTCTCAGAAACCCTGGCTGAGCTGGGGCATCGGTGCACTTGCCCACAGAGAGAGCTCTGCGTGCTAACTCTGGCATGTGTGCCATAGGTTCACCATCATGACTTCATTGGTTTGTATTAACCCTAATCTGTTCCTTACTGGTAGGTTAAGGTGACAGTGAAAAGGAAATACACAGTAGAAGCCTACAGCTGGAAGTCAACGTGTAAGTCAACTGCCTGCCTGCCTGCCTGCCTGCCTGCCTGATTGATTGATTGACTGATTGATGGATTGATTGTGTGTTATCAAGTTGAATGTTGATGCCTAGCAGCTCATAATCGATTTTCTCCATTTGTCCCCAACTTGGCCCTTCAGGCATCCCAATCTGCCCTCTTCCCCACTGTAGCTGCTTATGGGTTCTCTTCTCTTTCCTTCACCTATGTCAGCATTGCAGACTTCTCCAGCAAGTTTGATCAGCATTGATTGACAGCAAGAAAACTGTGTGGATTCTGAGTGGCCATAGAGGAAGATGGATAATATGTCCCCAGTCTGATATTTGAATCTCCCAAAAATTCACCCATTCACACAGTAATCAAACCCAAATTTTCCTTTCCTGCTCTTTCCTTCCACCTTTCCCAGCGTTAGGAACAGCTCCAGAGTTGGTTTTCACTTGATGTGCCTCAAATACGACATTTTTAACCTTGTGGTTTTTAGTTGAGGTCTGGGTAGATTGTATCTAAATGATCCTTCTGCAGGAGACCCATCTGCAGAATGTCCATTGTTTCTTCATGCCTCATGCATCTCATGCTAGCAGAAGATGATGGACTCCAGAACTGTAGGATAAAGACATAGTAGAGAAGGCAGGTGAGAAAAATTGGCCCTGAACTGAGAGAGGATGTGACTGTGTCTCTTTTTCAAACAGGTCAGAAATGGGCATACAGTCAGTATCCTTACGAGATCTCTGTGACCACTGATGGTCCCAATCTTCAGGTTGATGAACCGAGAGACTTCTTTGACTTTCAGACCCAGGAATTCCAGAAAGACAATCGATGGATGAAAGATCAGCACAGTTGTCTCCAGGAGAAAATGGATTAATTTAAGACCACAACAGAAGGCCTGCAGAAAACCTGTAGAAGATTGTGTCATCAGTTAGAGCTAGAGGACGAATCTTTGCTGAAATACAGTGACGAACTCCACAAAGATCTGTGCGAGGTCTCAAGCTAAATGTCCATCTCAACCAAGGGAAGGCTGACTCTGAGAAAGACCTCGAAGAGGTGAGGAATGTTCTGTCAGAACTTAAGAAGCACCACCAGAGTCTGCAGCATGGGCCTCCTGATACAGACTACAGTTACCATATGGAAAATGGTGGTGTTGATTTTAATTCTAAGTGGTTTGCGGTTTTTTAGTTGTTAATTCTTAGGGGCACAAACTGTCAGTATTTTAATTTTTCTTGTTATCTACTTTTGTAAGCATAATAAATGAATACAATAGAATTTTATTGGCCAAGGAATTTGTCTTGGTGCAGATGCTCTCAATGTACATAAAAGAAATAGATACATTTGTCAAGAATCACGAGGTGCAACACCTAATGATTGTCATAGGGGTCAAATAAGCAATAAAGAAACAATCAAGATTAATAAAAATCTTAGGATGCAAGCAACAAGTTACAATCATACAGTCCTAAGTGGGAGGAAAAGGATGATAGGAATGATGAGAAAAAATTAGTAGAAATAGAAGTGCAGACTTAGTAAAATGTTTGACAGTGTTGAGGGAATTATTTGTTTAGTAGAGTGATGGCTTTCGGGGAAAAACTCTTCTTGTGTCTAGTTGTCTTGGTGTGCAGTGCTCTGTAGCGACGATTTGAGGGTAGGAGTTAAAACAGTTCATGTCCAGGATGCGAGGGGTCAGTAAATATTTTCCCCGCCCTCTTTCTGGCTCATGCAGTATACAGGTCCTCAATGGGAGGCAGGTTGGCAGCAATTGTTTTTTCTGCAGTTCTGATTATCCTCTGAAGTCTGTGTCGGTCCTGTTGGGTTGCAGCACCAAGCCAGACAGTTATAGAGGTGCAGATGACAGACTCAATGATTCCTCTGTAGAACTGTATCAGCAGCTCCTTGGGCAGTTTGAGTTTTCTGAGCTGGCGCAGAAAGAACATTCTTTGTTGTGCTCTTTTGATGATGTTTTTGATGTTAGGTGACCATTTTAGGTCTAAAATGTAAATTTATTTTTATTTATAAATCTGCCTTTTCCTACATTGCTTATATCCTTATACCACTGTTGGTCAGCTTTTGACCCAGTTCTACCAGGACTCTTTACCTTCTTATGTTCATATGGACAAACATAAAAACAATAAAGAGCCATCATGGCCCACAGAAAATAAGACCTCTTTGCATATTCCAGTTTTTAGCCTGGTGCTTTAAATGTCTACACCAAACTGATTTTATAGTTAACATACTTTGATGTTCAAACAATATTTTATAGTTCAAGTTTACCTTTACATCAATATAGAAACATGGAACATTGATGGCAGAAAAAGACCTCATGGTCCATCTAGTCTGCCCTTATACTATTTCCTGTATAGGATGGATATATGTTTTCCCAGGCATGTTTAAATTGAGTTACTGTGGATTTACCAACCATGTCTGCTGGAGGTTTGTTCCAAGAATCTGCTACTCTTTCAGTAAAATAATATTTTCTCATGTTGCTTTTGATCTTTCCCCCAACTAACCTCAGATTGTGCCAACTTGTTCTTGTGTTCTTTCCTATTAAAAACACTTCCCTCCCGAACCTTATTTAACCCTTTAACCTATTTAAATGTTTTGATCATGTCCCCCCTTTCCCTTCTGTCCTCCAGACTATACAGATTGAGTTCCTGATAAGTTTTATGTTTAAGATCTTCCATTGTATTTTTGTAGTATTTTATTATTCTTTTGCTTGTCAACCACAAAATGCAAACTTTCATTTTCAAATAACACTGATTTTGTTATTGTCTTGGGTGACATCTGTGAAAAAAATTCAGGTGCTCAAGCATGAAAATGTGCCTCTCAAACACTACACTTTTCCACACAGTCAAAAAGTTAGAGGGAACGTTGCTCCTGATCCTTTTATTCCTATGATACAAACCTCTGAGTATGTCTGGTGGAACTGAAAGGGTTTTTTTTCAAGATCTGCCGCTTCCCCACCCCAGCTGCCCCAAAACTTTGGTGTCTTTCCAGAGTGAGATTTTCCCGACATCAAAGCAGTTGTTGTTATAGGTAAATAAGTAGCAATATTTGGTTGCTTCTCAGAGTTGATGTCTTTCCTTTTGGTTCATCCAGAGAGAAACACCTGAGGGAACTTTCCATCCAAATCCTAAAAGTGAAAGAACAGCAGGAATCCCACAAAGACCCAGGAGGAGATCCTAGAGGATCTACAGGGATCTGAGGCTGTATCCAAAGAATCCTCTTCCTCCCCCCTCTTCTCCCCCTTCCATACCCTCCTCCTCCCTCCCTTCCCCTCTTCCCTCCCTCCTCTCCTCCTCCCTCTAACCTCCTCCCTCTTCTTCCTTCCCCCATTCCACTCCTCCTCTCCTTCCTCCTCCTCTTTCTCTTCCTCATCTTCTCCTCCTCTCCCTCCCCCTCCTCTCCCCCTCCTCTGCTTTTTAATTTGCCTTTTGATTTTAATTTGAAGAGATGTGGGTTTCTTAATTGTAAATTATTTGGCTACAAACTGTCTATTTTTGTTTTTCTTGTTATTTTTATTCCTTTTACAACCATAATAAAGGTTGGTTTGAACTGAATTCAATGGAATACCTATTTGGACCTGATTCCTTTAGGCTTCTTCCTTAGTCCTGGAAACCATTGGATGACCAGACTGTCCAACAATGGTTCATATCTGCACTCTTGTCTGACTCCTTCCCAAGTGTGCAGCAGAAGACCCCAAAGCAATGGGATTCTTGTCATGATAAGACAGGTCTGTTCAGACCCTTCCCCCTCCCCTCTCTGGATCCCCCTCTCCAGCCAGGACATCTACAGGATTTAGCTACTGCATTCTGTTGTTTGCTTTTATGTTGTAAACTGCTCCCAGGCCTCGGGAGAGGGGCGGCATATCAATCAATTGATCAATCAAATCAATCAATCAATCAATCAATCAGTGAAAGGCAGCTTCTGAGTTCCATGGAAAAGATACCATAGGATCTGTCAGTCATCCATCCACACCCCACTCATTCTGCCAAATAAGGCAAAGGCATGTCTCTCTCTTGCCTCTGGCTCGCAAGGGGGGCTGTCGTGGCCGACTACCAGGGGGCTCCCTCCGTAGGCAGCGCTGCCCTGGCAGCTCTTTAGCCTCAAAGAGGAGCTGAGCATGCGTAGCTGCCTTTTGCCAGTCTCTGCTCCTTTTGCTCTCCATCCTGATAAAAAGGCACAGAGGGGGAGGGGAGGAAAGGCTTCCCCGTCGTCCGTCCCTCCCCACCCACCCCTTTGCATGGAGACACCCCCTCCTCCCCAGTCAAGAGGTTGCAAGGAGGTCTGGCCGGAAGGGAGGGGCCAGGAGGAGCATCCCTGGGAAGGGGGTCCCACCAGATGGCAGGCAGCCATGGGAGGGAGGGAGAGGGTCTTGTAAGGAGGGGGGCTTCCTATCTCCTCCGAGCCACAATCACAGCCAGCGCGGGAATTTCTTTCCATTGGGACTTCTTTCCCAGTTGGTGCCAGGAACGTTTGGATGCTCTTCGGGATGCCCAGGAAGGAACTCCGCCTTTATAAGGGGTCTCCCCAGCATCACCAAGCAAAGGGTGGGTGGCCCCTGTCTCCCCTCCCTCCAATCCAGGATTTCCCTCCAGGAAAGTAGCTGCTGGGGGCATTGCTGGTGGTTCCCTGCAGGGGGCTGGCAGGGGGCGTTTGGGGACCCCTCCTGGGAGGGAGAGAGATACAAGCCTCTCCCCTTCCAGGTTTTATGTGTTTGTTTGTGTGGGTGTCTATCTGGGAATCCCGTATTCGTAATACAAAGGCGTGGGTGGGGTATTGTTGGTGCGGGGTTGTGGTCGCATGTTGCATGTGAGTGAAGAAGAGCAGTGGAGGTGGAGGAGGAAGAAGAGGAGGAGGGGTGGGGGTTTAAAGCCCGGGAGGGAACCAAAGGGAATGTGAGAGCAGCAGGGGAAGGGGAGGCAAAGTGCCCGAGAAAGTTAGTGATGTATATAGGACATAAAGTGAAAGGTGGATGCATTTAGACAAGATGTTATGAGAGAGATAATTGTAATGGGTGGGAATGTAATGAATTACGTGAATATAGATAATTTTATGAATAAGTGTTATAGATACAGAGAAAATATACCAATATGCCACATTGCTAAATGAATATAATTTTTTACTTTTTAGGTCTTCTTGTGTTATGTAATGTCATGTGGTGTCTTTTGAAAGTTTGTTTTGTACATATGTATATTTGTATCTATATGTTTCTTTGAAACTGTTCAAAAAAAATTTTTTTAAACGGTGGAGAGTCAAAAGCTGAAAGAGACCCCCGAAGAGTCCCAGGCAAAATCTGTGGAATGAATAGAAAAAACGGGGAGTGAAAGACCTTGGGAAGATCTGGGGCTAAATGACTTGGGGAGGGAGAGAGAAGGAGATAGACAGGAGGAAGAAAGAAAGGATGGAGAGAAAATACGGGGAAGGGAGGAGTGGTGGGATTTAGCTGGTTCTTCCTGGTTCAGGAGGTTGGGAGTTCGATCCTATGTAGAGGCAGATGTTGCTTGGACAGGGGGTTGGACTAGATGACCTGCAAGGTCCCTTCCAACTCTGTTGATGTGTTCATCTGAACTGGCTGAATTGCCTGGCCCTGGACCCTCCTTCTGCCCTCCCCTGCCTGGCCCCGCCCTGCCTCACCCCTCCCCTCCTCAGGGTCCCAACCCTCCAGGAAAACAATTTGTCTCAAAAATCCTGTGAATCCCTTTGGCTCAGGCAGTGGGATTCCCGGAATTGTAGAAAGGCAGCTGAGGCCGCAATGCGGCTTCCTCGAAATTAGGAACTGTGAGCATCCAGAAAGGAAGAGGGCCAATGAGAATTCTCTCCTCTGTAGCGTTAACGGTCTCCGGGCAGACTCTCCCTTCACTTCCCCCACTGGAGGAGAGAGTTCCGCCCAGAGAAGAAGCCCCAGTTGGTTCTTCAGGCCAAGATCCCCCCCTCCCTCCCTCTATCTCCGCTTCTCTCTCACCTCCTTCAGGTGAAGCCACAAAGGACTTTGCCTAGAAGCCGATGACGCTCAAGAGGCAGAATTCCCATTGGTGCTGTCTCTCGTTCTGGCCCCTCCCACCTCCAACGGCAGAGATAAACGTTTCTCCGCGACAGCCCCTCCCCCCCAATGCAGAATGGCAGATTCTTCGTCAGGGGCTGGAACCTGGAAGCATCTGGCTGCACACACACACACACACACACACACACACACACACACACGGGGAGCGTTTGTTTGGAATTTCGGAATAGGGAGGGCCAGAAAAGGGAGAAGGACCAATGTGAGCTCACCTTTCTTCAGCATAATCGGTCACCGGGCAGAGTGTCCCTGGACTTCACCAGAAGGAGGCGAGTTCAAGGGCAGAGAGAGAAGGGGAGGGATGGGGATATCTTCAGTCTTGGGGGGCCGCAGCTCAAGGGGGGTCATGGCAGCCCTGGAGGGGAGGGTGGACTTCCTTCTGCCCTCCCCCCATCCATCCATCATGCAGGGGGGCTGCAGTGGGTGACTGAAGGGGAGACTCAGCCCCACAGGCAGGAGGACTTGGGGGTCTCAGAGGGCTGGCTGAGAAGTTCCCGGCAGCACGAAAGTGCCCCACCGTCCCCTGAGCCGCCTAGACCGGGCGCCGGAGAGAACAGCCGGAATCAGGAGCAGACAAGTACGGCCAGGAACCAGCAGGCGGCGAGCGGGAGGTGAGAAGCCGAGTCGTCCCCCCCGTCCCCGTCCCCCCGCTGTTTGCAGGGGGAATAAGGGAAAATCGCGGGTAGGGGGGAGGAAACCCAGGGGGGGAGGAGGAGTGGGGCGGAGCGCCGGCATCTCTGTGGAAGGCAGCGGCGGATCTCGAGCCCAGCGGTTTCTCCTCGGCGGGGATGGGGGTCTTCTTTTAAACTGTTAATGGCCGAGGGCAGGGAGCCGCTTCCCCTGGAGGGGAGGGGGTGTCTCTCTACGTGCCGCGCCAATTGCTGAGGGAGAAGGCGGCGGTTCGGTCTCTTCCCTTCTCTCTCGGGAAGCGGCCGTTTCTCCCGCTGCGGCGGACTAAGGAAACGGGAGGGAGCCAGAGTGAAGGCCTCGTCCCGCTCCCCGCGGAGGAGGTGGGGGGCAACCCAGGCATCTTCTCTAAGAGTGGCGTTGGTCCCCGAGGGCAGCCGGTGCCGGTGGGCAGCGAGGGACGGAAAGCAAACCAGCAGGCAGAGGGATCCAGGAATCTGGCAAACGGCCGCCTTTGCTGCTGCTGCAATGAGTGTGTATGTGTGTTTGTGTGTGTGTGTGTGTGTGAGAGAGAGAGAGAGAGAGAGAAAGAGAGAGAGAGAGAACTGTCTCTTTGGCCTATTTAGTGGCCAAGGCGAGCGCCGTGGCATACACTGTATTTTACTACCGGGCTTCTCCACCCTCAGGAGGAAGAGCAACTGCACGGAATAGTCAAGCGTGGGTGCTCTGAACTTGATAGAAAGGGGGCGGGGGAGTTTGATTCCCTCAGTGATCCACGAGAGGAGATCCACTGGGGAGGGTTAGGCGTTGCTGAAATGGGCCTGGCTCCTTCCTTCCTCCCTCCCTCCCTCCTCTTCTTCCTATTATTATTATTATTATTATTATTATTATTATTATTATTATTATTATGTCAGTACAACACAGCAAACAAGATCACTATGCTGGATTTCATATTTCATCACCAGTCGGGCGCTTCCCAAGCACCTAGGACTGCGTGATGTAGCGGGCGAATTATGTTTGCCAATCCCAGTAAAGCGGCCTTTTGCAATTGACAGATGGAGATTTTGTCAATTCCGATGATTTTCAAATGTCCGCTGAGATCCTTTGGCACTGCGGCCTGCGTGCCAAGTACCACTGGGACCACTTTCACGGGCTTATGCCAGAGTCGTTGCAGCTCGATTTTTAGATCTTCGTATTTCACTAATTTCTCTAGCTGCTTCTCTTCAATTCTGCTGTCTCCTGGGATTGCGATGTCAATGATCCATACTTTCTTTTTCTCCACAATCACAATGTCTGGTGTATTATGCTTCAGAATTCGGTCAGTCTGAAGTTGGAAGTCCCACAGTAGTTTTGCTTGCTCATTTTCGACCGCTTTTTCGGGCTTATGATCCCACCAGTTCTTTGCCACTGGTAAATGGTAGTTCCGGCACAAGTTCCAGTGGATCATCTGTGTCACAGCATCGTGTCAATGCTTGTAGTCAGTCTGTGCGATCTTTTTGCAGCAGCTGAGTATGTGATCGATTGTTTCATCTGTTTCTTTACAGAGTCTGCACTTTGGATCGTCTGTTGATTTTTCAATTCTGGCTTTGACAGCATTTGTTCTGATGGCCTGTTCTTGTGCCGCCAGTATTAGTCCTTCTGTCTCCTTTTTGAGTGTTCCACTTGTAAGCCATGACCAGGTCTTTTCTTTATCCACTTTGCCTTCAATCTTCTCCAAAAACTGTCCATGCAATGCTTTGTTCTGCCAACTGTCCATACGACATTGAGTTACATTTTTTCTGTACTGGTCCTTAGTTTGCTTCACCTTGAGAAGCTTTCTATTGTTGACCTCCATCAACGCTGACTCTTTGCTCCCCTTCACATAGTCAGCTAATGCATGCTTCTCTTCTTTTACTGTCTGCTTCACTTGCAAAAGTCCTCTGCCACCTATTTTCCTTGGTAAATACAGCCTGTCAACGTCACTGCGGGGGTGTAGTGCATTATTATTATTATTATGACAAATCTAATATCAAAATCTAAAATAACAATTTTACATTAAAAAACCTAAAACCCCCATTATATAAAAAGCATACATACAAACATACCATACATTTCTTCATTCCTTCCTTCGCGGCTAGATCTCCTTAAAAGTCGGAGCGGGCGCCCTTTGCACCGGCGTTTCAGGCTTTCAAGTCTTTCCTAGACATGGGTGATTAAACTTGAGGGGGGTTTTCTCTCTTTTTTGCATGCAGAACGTGTTCTCTTGGTGTGTAATTACAATAAAGATAAATAAGGCAATGGGTCCAGATGGCATCCACCCCAGAGTTCTTAAAAAACTCAGATCTGTCATTGCTACCCCCTGACTGATTTGTTTAACCAATCCTTGTTAACAGGAGAAGTTCCTGAGGATTGGAGAATGGCCAGTGTTGTGCCTATCCACAAGAAGGGCAGCAGAGAAGAAGCTGGTAACTACAGGCCAGTTAGCTTGACATCAGTTGTCGTTAAAATGATGGAGACTCTACTCAAAAAGAGGATAAATCAGCACCTAAAAAACAATAACTTATTGGACCCAAATCAGCATGGCTTTACTGAAGGCAAATCTTGTCATTGATTTCTTTGACTATGTCACAAAGGTGTTGGATGAAGGTGGTGCCGTGGATATTGCCTACCTGGACTTCAGCAAAGCCTTTGATACGGTTCCACATAAAGAGCTGATAGATAAATTAGTGACTTAATCCCTGGATAGTTCAATGGATTTGCAGCTGGCTGAAGCGTAGACATCAGAGAGTTATTGTTAATCGCGAGTATTCTGAGCAGAGTCAGGTTACAAGCGGTGTGCCACAAGGGTCTGTTCTGGGTCCTATTCTTTTTAATATGTTTGTGAGTGACATAGGGGAAGGTTTGGTAGGGAAGGTTTGCCTATTTGCCGATGACTCTAAAGTGTGCAATAGGGTTGATATTCCTGGAGGGGTCTGTAATATGGTAAATGATTTAGCTTTACTAGATAAATGGTCAAAGCAATGGAAAGTGCAGTTTAATGTTTCCAAATGTAAAATAATGCACTTGGGGAAAAGGAATCCTCAATCTGAGTATTGTATTGGCAGTTCTGTGTTAGCAAATACTTCAGAAGAAAAGGATTTAGGGGTAGTGATTTCTGACAGTCTCAAAATGGGTGAACAGTGCAGTCAGGTGGTAGGGAAAGCAAGTAGGATGCTTGGCTGCATAGCTAGAGGTATAACAAGCAGGAAGAGGGAGATTATGATCCCGCTATATAGAATGCTGGTGAGACCACATTTAGAATACTGTGTTCAGTTCTGGAGACCTCACCTACAAAAAGATATTGACAAAATTGAACGGGTCCAAAGACAGGCTACAAGAATGGTGGAAGGTCTTAAGCATAAAACGTATTAGGAAAGACTTAATGAACTCAATCTGTATAGTCTGGAGGACAGAAGGAAAAGGAGGGACATGATCGAAACATTTAAATATATTAAAGGGTTAAATAAGGTCCAGGAGGGAAGTGTTTTTAATAGGAAAGTGAACACAAGAACAAGGGGACACAATCTGAAGTTAGTTGGGGAAAAGATCAAAAGCAACATGAGAAAATATGATTTTACTGAAAGAGTAGAAGATCCTTGGAACAAACTTCCAGCAAACGTGGTAGATAAATCCACAGTAACTGAATTTAAACATGCCTGGGATAAACATATATCCATCCTAAGATAAAATACAGAAAATAGTATAAGGGCAGACTAGATGGACCATGAGGTCTTTTTCTGCCGTCAGACTTCTATGTTTCTATGTTTCTATGCTATGCTATATTATAGGGGGTAAGCATCAACTAGCCTGTGTCAAAAGGCTGGTCCGTGATGCCTGCCCAGTTGCAGCTTTCAGGAGGAGTACTTCTTGAGTACATGCAGATAAATAGCTTCAAGAGCCTTACTCAGTGTCACTGCTGTGCTGCATTAGACCGGGAGCACCGGCGTTTCAGGCTTTCAAGTCTTTCCTAGACATGGGTGATTAAACTTGAGGGGGGTTTTCTCTCTTTTTTGCATGCAGAACGTGTTCTCTTGGTGTGTAATTACAATGAATTTGGTTGGGCAGCTGAGTTGTCTACATAGGCTTTATGCTGTTATTTAATAGTACTGAAAGTGGTATAAATAATCAATGTAAAATACTAGACGTAGTTGGTTCTGGTGCGTAGTGCATTATGTCATGTAATATGGAAACGTAAAGTATTACTTAGTAAATTATGGTGCTAGACTGTTCATTGCTGAAATATAGTAGCCAGGTCTAATTGATGAAAGGAACAAGCTATTTAAAGCAAATACCCTCTGGCTGGCAACCCTGATAGTGTGGTTGCAGTATTTTATAAAAGGATTTTTTTTTCAATGTATCATATATAGCTGGAATATGTGACCCAGTTTTAAATACTTCCAAGAATGTTTCTCTTACTGTTTCTCTTACTGATTGATTGATTGATTTGTTTCCTTGTTTATTTATTTATTTATTAAATTTGTATGCCGCCCCTCTCCGTAGACTTGGGGTGGCTCACAATAATAGTAGAACACAATGTAAAATACAAATCTTTTGTTGCCTTGTTTCTGTGTTTTTGCAATTTGCTTCTGGAAATCTTTGCTTAAAATAGAAGACAGAGGCATATTGATTTTAATTAAAAGCTGATGACTTTATTTGTTCAACCAAAATGATCTTTCAGCTGTGGCGAGGGGGGGCGCTTGCCCAGGTTCGCCTGGTGCACCAGTTGCGGCCCTATTTGGACCGGGACTCACTGCTCACAGTCACCCATGCCCTCATCACCTCGAGGTTTGACTACTGTAATGGTCTCTACATGGGGCTACCTTTGAAAAGTGTTCGGAAACTTCAGATCGTGCAGAATGCAGCTGCAAGAGCAGTCATGGGCTTCCCCAGGTATACCCATGTTACAGCAACACTCCGCAGTCTGCATTGGTTGCCGATCAATTCCGGTCACAATTCAAAGTGTTGGTTATGACCTTTAAAGCCCTTCGTGGCATCGGACCAGAATATCTCCGAGACCGCCTTCTGCCGCACGAATCCCAGCGACCGATTAGGTCCCACAGAGCGGGCCTTCTCCGGCTCCCGTCAACTAAACAGTGTGGGTTGGCGGGCCTCAGGGGAAGAGCCTTGTGTTTGTTTATGTTTATGTTTATTTAGATTTGTATGCCGCCCCTGTCCGCAGACTTGGGGCGGCTCACAACAAAGTGAAAAAAACAATTTACAACAAATCTAAATTTCTACTAAAAACATTTAAAAAACCCCATTTTCTAAACACACATACATACACACATACCATTCATAAATTGTATATGCCCGGGGGAGATGTCTCAGTTCCCCCATGCCTGACGACACAGGTGGGTCTTAAGGAGCTTACGAAAGGCAAGGAGAGTAGGGGCAGTTCTAATCTTCGGGGGAGTTGGTTCCAGAGGGCCGGGGCCGCCACAGAGAAGGCTCTTCCCCTGGGGCCCGCCAACCGACATTGTTTAGTTGACGGGACCCGGAGAAGGCCCACTCTGTGGGACCTAATCGGTCGCTGGGATTCGTGCGGCAGCAGGCGGTCTCGGAGACCGCCTTCTCTTTGGCGGCCCCGACTCTCTGGAACCAGCTCCCCCCAGAGATTAGAACTGCCCCTACCCTCCTCGCCTTTCGTAAACTCCTTAAAACCCACTTTTGTCGTCAGGCATGGGGGAACCGAGATATCTCCCCCGAGCCTATACAATTTATGTATGGTATGCTTGTGTGTATGTCTGTTTAATACAGTAATGGGGTTTTTTAATATTTTAAATTGTAAATTATTAGATTTGCTATGAACTGTTTTTATTGTGTTTTGAGCCACCCCGAGTCTACGGAAAGGGGCGGCATACAAATCTAATTAATAATAATAATAAAATAATAATAATAATCTAATTGGGAAGTAGTCAAGTTTTGCATTTGTATTCATGTGATAAATGTGTATACATATTTATTGTCAAGCCACTAAGGGAATATGCTTGTATAGTGCTTGTTCCATATCTCTCCATAAATAAATGTGACAATTGATACTGAGTTGATAGTAGGATTTGTTATTTCAGTATAAATTTTGCCCTAATTGAAGTGAACTCCTGGCCAATATCATTATAAGTATTTTATTTTAACAAAGTTTGCAGTGGTATATTCAGCTTCTTCAAAACATATCTATTTGTAGTAGTATACTGTACTATTAATATAGTTAGTATAAATTAATGGAGAGTTGTTGAAGTTGCATTTATGGTTTTATTTAGAAAGACAGTATTCGTAAACCTATGCTCAGCTCACATGGATAGGCTGTCTTGAACAAGGGACTGACTTCTCGGTAAAGTTTAACTATTATGTTCCCATATATGTTAGATACTGTTCTCCTAAATACTGCACAGAATGTATAAGAGGAGACAGAAATTCTTTCAATGTTTATGGGTTTTGGAAAACAAAGCTAGCAATTATTTTCTTCTCTATAAAGTAAGAAGTTCAACATTGGTTTAGAAGTGGTATGTAGGAATTTTTTTAAAAGATTTGTTTCAGACATGATAATCAAATTTGGAATTTTTGGCATTGCTGTGCTTCTTTTTTTAGTAGCGGTAAGAAGTGTATGAGCTGCCAACTAAATCATTTAAATTATGATAACAAATGTTAGTGTGCATTGCTTCTGTCTGAAATGTTTGTGTCCTGTATCTCCACTAACATTCTGGTAATTCCATAATCTTTTGAGTGACTTTTTAATAGTGAAATTTACTATTCCAAATCATTTTTTACATTTTTGTCTTTTTAGCATGGAAACATTTTTAGGTATTTTTCAGAAAGCTTCTTACCCAATCCTAATAATCAATTGAAGGAGAGTGCTGATAAAGGTCTGTGGCATTTCTACTTCTGCGACTCAGGGTTTTTTTTGCAATTATCAGACATTGATCAGAACAAGGAATAAAATTCAGATGTCAACAAAAGTAAGCAAGTTCATTCATCCCATTAAAACATAGTCATAAACATATTTTAAATAAAATAAACATTTGAAAATTAATTTATACCATTCTGTAATGTTTTTATTTAACATACGGGGTCTTGTTGCCCGTGGTGGGGCGAACCAAAGGCTCAAGCTGTGCAGGCCTCATGTTCCTCAAGTGATGGAAAGACTTCCCGCCCGGTTTATGGGGGAAGGGAGCTTCATTGTTAATTGGCGTTAGTTTCCATGTCCTGGATACCTCAACAAAACGCAAAAACTTTCTCCGAGCTCCATGTGAAGCGACACCTCTCCCACTTCTTCTCCTATATTTATTATATTGTATTGTATTGTGTTGTATTATTATATTATATTATATTATATTTTTCTAGATTTGCCTCCCCTTCCCCTGCTGCTCTCAGGTTCCCTTCGGTTCCCTCCCGGGCTTTAAGCCCCCTCTCCCCCTCCCCCTCCCCTGCTCTCTTTCACCCACAGGCAACACCCAACCACAACAACGCACCAACAATAATCCATCCATGCCTTTGTCTTATGAACACGGGATTCCCAAATAGACACACACACACACATGTAAAAAACCAGGAGGGGGGAGGCTTGTATCTCTCTCCCTCCCAGGAGGGGTCCCCAACCCCCCCCCGCCAGCCCTGTACAGGGAACCCCCAGTAATGCCACCAGCAGCATTTTTCCTGGAGGGAAATCCTGGGTTGGAGGGACCCCAATTTTTAGAGCTCATAGGTTTTAATCTGTTTTTTAACTGGATGTTAGTTAACCAAAGTTAGATTTGTGTGGATAGCCACACAAATCAAACTAAATAAATAAGATACTCTAACCATTATACAATGCTTCAAGTTCTAGTATTAGAAGAAAGTGCAATATTTATGGACTTTTCTCAGAATTCTCTAAGCCTTCCATTTGCCCTTCTTTTCTACATGTTTTCCCCAAAGTAAGACATCTCCTGATAATATGGCCAATTGGGCTTTTGAGTGCATGGCAATAAGGCTTAGGGTCCCAAAAAATACAAGACAAGGTCTTATTTTCAGGGAAATACAATATGCATGCATGCATGTTGATCTATTGGAGAACCCCATCTGATTCGGGAAAAATAAGCATTCCCTTTAAAAATGAAGGGAAAGGGGGAAAATCCATATTTAAGAAAAGAAGGGGGGGGATTTCACCTGATGTCTTTTAATTTTTCTAAAACCTACCTATAAAAACTGTGGATGAACCAGGTCATATTTCCCTAATGTTATTTATATTCCTTAATATAAAATAGCCTCTACTAGTATAGGAATTTTTGGTTTTTAGCTTACACAACTATTTGCAGTAGATCAGGCTAGGGATTAGTCTGAAAACTAATGTTATTTGGATAATTCCTGTTTATCAAAACAAAGTGTTAATACACTATATTTTGCATGCTGTTTACAAATATGATCTTTTTGATAATGAGTTGAGAGAACCAAGGGAAAATTGAACATTAAAACTAAGTACATAAAAGATTACAAATATTTTAAAAATTAAAGCAAACCTATGATGAATGAAAAGTCAGAAAACTTGGATCATACATATAAAAGTGAAGCACTTAAAAAGCAGAGATCCAGAGGAATTGAAAACTATTTAATAAAGATCTTAATAAAGCAAATTCCTCAAGGCGTGGGGGAGAAATAGTGGACAGGGATGAAATATAGAGAGATAAAGAAAAAATGCAAAAGGAAGTAGGGATATTTTTAAAAATATTAAAAGGAAGAAAGAAGGGGGGAAATTTTAGGGTTAGGGTTTTGTCCAAATAGGGCATAAAAGTGACTAGAAAGAATAAAAGTGGCTAATATTTTTCCTCTTATTTCTACTTAAAAGAAGGGAGCTTCAACTAGTCAGAAGAGCAAAGTTCCACAAGCCTTCAAGACTCCCTATTTGCATTCTTCTTCAGATGTGTTTGTCTTTTCCAGATTGGGGCTCTTTTCTTCTAAATGTAGCTAAATTTAGAGATACCTTATAAGGAGCAATAACAACAGGGCAGTAGCAGGTTTTCACTGATTTCTCTCTTCACTGGTTCCTTGGAAAAGAGTCTTTTAATTGCCTCAAGTTCCTGTCTCAAAAAGAACTTCAGACAAACAGGTGGGATGTTCCTTTAAGGTTGGTTACAAACCCCACATTTACAGAGCAGCAAATCCTGGACTATGTCCGTTGGTCATTTCTGCAACCAACATTTTCCTCCTATTTCTTGCCTTTGTTGAGCATTTGCCTGAAAGGGGGCTGGCAGGATATAGGGACATAAAGCGCCCCAGGGTCCAGATGGGGAAGACATTTTGATAGGAGCTGTAGCTGACAGAACAAGTCTTGTTGAATACACCCTCAGTATTCTCCTGTAAGCAAAATAAGAAATATAATGTAAAGCTTCCTTCTCTTCTTTTCCTGTTCATTTCATAGCACAAAAGATCCCACAGGAAAGGGAAATAAAACACATCTGAGTCACCTGCCATCTAACATACATGACCACATAGTTTAGGAAGCTTTGAACAAGTTTATTTATTTTATTTATTTATTTATTTCATTTATTTGTCATACAAATATAGTATTGTATCGTTTAGCATAATATAAGTATAAAGTAGAGATAGAAAAGATAAAATGACATTAGGACAGGAAAGGTAGGCACAAAGGTGCACCTGCACGCCCCTTACAGACCTCTTAGAAAAGGGGAGAGGTCTGTTGTAGACAACCTAAGGTTGACGATTTTGGGATTGGGGGAGGAAACAACAAAGTCCGGTAGTAAATTCCAGGTATTGACCACTCTATTGCTGAAATCATATTTTCTGCATTCTAGTTTGGAGTGATCTACATTTAGTTTGTATCTATTGCGTGCGCTAGGGTTGTTGTTACAGGGAGTACATTGTGATGTATGATTTTATGAACAACTGTTAAATCCGTTCGGAGGCAACGTAGCTGTAAATTTTCTAAACATAGTAATTGAAGTCTGCAGGAGTAAGGTAATTTGATGTGTGAGGAGGAGTGGAGGACTCTTTTGTGAAGTACAGTATTTCTGGACTCCTTCAATTGTATTAATGTCAGTTGTGCATTGTGGATTCCATACAGGTGAGCTGTATTCAAGAATTGGTCTGACAAATGTTTTGTATGCTCTGGTTAGTAGTTTGGTGTTTCTAGAGAAGAAGTTGCATAGAATAAAGTTTGTGACTCTTAGTGCTCTTTTGGCAATACTGTTGCAGTGGACTTTGGTAATTGGGAATGAGTACTCCATGGTCTTTTGACTGATTGAGGGTCTTTTGCAAGTTCAGTTTGTCCAAGTTGATTTGTCTTGTATATCAAAAGAGTTCAGAATTCTGAGTTTGGAATTCCAAGTTCAAAATTCCGAATTGCAAATTCTGAGTTCAGAATTCCATATTCGGAATTCCGAGTTCCGAGTTCCGAATTCCAAGTTCCGAATTCCGAGTTCCGAATTCCAAATTCCGAGTTCCAAATTCCGAGTTCCAAATTCCGAGTTCAGAATTCCGAGTTTGGAATTCCAAGTTGAAAATTCCGAATTCCAAATTCTGAGTTCGGAATTCCGAGTTTGGAATTCCGAATTCCGAGTTCCGAATTCCAAGTTCCGAATTCCGAGTTCCGAATTCCAAATTCCAAATTCCAAATTCCAAATTCCAAATTCCAAATTCCAAATTCCAAATTCCAAATTCCAAATTCCAAATTCCAAATTCCAAATTCCAAATTCCAAATTCCAAATTCCAAATTCCAAATTCCAAATTCCAAATTCCAAATTCCAAATTCCGAGTTCGGAATTCCGAGTTCGGAATTCCGAGTTCCGAGTTCGGAATTCCGAGTTCCGAGTTCGGAATTCCGAGTTCGGAATTCCGAGTTCCGAATTCCAAATTCCAAATTCCAAATTCCGAGTTCGGAATTCCGGGTTCCGAATTCCGAGTTCAGAATTCCGAGTTCGGAATTCCCAGTTCAAAATTCCGAATTGCAAATTCTGAGTTCAGAATTCCAAGTTCCGAATTCCGAGTTCCAAGTTCAGAATTCCAAGTTCCGAATTCCAAGTTCTGAATTCCGAGTTCCGAATTCCAAATTCCGAGTTCCAAATTCCGAGTTCCAAATTCCGAGTTCAGAATTCTGAGTTCCAAATTCTGAGTTTGGAATTCCGAGTTTGGAATTCCAAGTTTGGAATTCCAAGTTCCAAATTCCGAGTTCCAAATTCCGAATTCCAAATTCCGAGTTCAGAATTCCGAGTTCCAAATTCTGAGTTTGGAATTCCGAGTTTGGAATTCCGAGTTCCAAATTCTGAGTTTGGAATTCCGAGTTTGGAATTCCGAGTTTGGAATTCCAAGTTCCAAATTCCAAATTCTGAGTTCGGAATTCCGATTTCGGAATTCCGAATTCCAAGTTCCGAATTCCGAGTTCCAAATTCTGAGTTTGGAATTCCGAGTTTGGAATTCCGAGTTTGGAATTCCAAGTTCCAAATTCCAAATTCTGAGTTCGGAATTCCGATTTCGGAATTCCGAGTTCCAAGTTCCGAATTCCAAATTCTGAGTTCGGAATTCCGATTTCGGAATTCCGAGTTCCAAGTTCCGAATTCCAAGTTCCGAATTCCGAGTTCCAAATTCTGAGTTTGGAATTCCGAGTTTGGAATTCCGAGTTTGGAATTCCAAGTTCCAAATTCCAAATTCCAAATTCTGAGTTCGGAATTCCGATTTCGGAATTCCGAGTTCCAAGTTCCGAATTCCAAGTTCCGAATTCCGAGTTCAGAATTCCAAATTCCGAGTTCCGAGTTCCGAGTTCCGAGTTCCGTGTTCCGAGTTCAGAATTCCGAGTTCCAAATTCCGAGTTCCAAAATTCCAAATTCCGAGTTCGGAATTCCGAGTTTGGAATTCCAAGTTCAAAAGTCTGAATTCCAAATTCTGAGTTTGGAATTCCGAGTTCCGAATTCCAAGTTCTGAATTCCGAGTTCAGAATTCCAAGTTCAAAAGTCTGAATTCCAAATTCTGAGTTTGGAATTCCGAGTTCCGAATTCTGAGTTTGGAATTCCGAGTTCCGAATTCCAAGTTCTGAATTCCGAGTTCAGAATTCCAAATTCCGAGTTCCGAGTTCCATGTTCCGAGTTCAGAATTCCGAGTTCCAAATTCCGAGTTCCGAAATTCCAAATTCCGATTTCGGAATTCCGAGTTTGGAATTCCAAGTTCAAAATTCTGAATTCCAAATTCTGAGTTTGGAATTCCGAGTTCAGAATTCCGAGTTCCGAGTTCGGAATTCAAAGTTTGGAATTCCAAATTCCAAATTCCGAGTTCGGAATTCCAAATTCCGAGTTCGGAATTCCGAGTTCCGAAATTCCAAATTCCGAGTTCGGAATTCCGAGTTCAGAGTTCAGAATTCCGAATTCCGAGTTCCGAGTTCCGAATTCCGAATTCCAAATTCTGAGTTCCAAATTCCGAGATCCAAATTCCGAGTTCAGAATTCTGAGTTCCAAATTCTGAGTTTGGAATTCCGAGTTTGGAATTCCGAGTTTGGAATTCCAAGTTCAAAATTCCAAATTCCAAATTATGAGTTCGGAATTCCGATTTTGGAATTCCGAGTTCCGAATTCCGAATTCCGAGTTCAGAATTCCAAATTCCGAGTTCCGAGTTCTGTGTTCCGAGTTCAGAATTCCGAGTTCCAAATTCCGAGTTCCGAAATTCCAAATTCCGAGTTCGGAATTCCGAGTTTGTAATTCCAAGTTCAAAATTCTGAATTCCAAATTCTGAGTTCGGAATTCCGAGTTCAGAATTCCGAGTTCAGAATTCCGAGTTCCGAGTTCCGAATTCCGAGTTCCGAATTCCAAGTTCCGAATTCCGAGTTCAGAATTCCAAGTTCGGAATTCCCAGTTCAAAATTCCGAATTGCAAATTCTGAGTTCCGAATTCCGAGTTCCGAATTCCGAGTTCCGAGTTCTGAATTCCAAGTTCCGAATTCCAAGTTCTGAATTCCGAGTTCCGAATTCCAAATTCCGAGTTCCAAATTCCGAGTTCCAAATTCTGAGTTTGAAATTCCGAGTTTGGAATTCCGAGTTTGGAATTCCAAGTTCCAAATTCCGAGTTCCAAATTCCGAATTCCAAATTCCGAGTTCAGAATTCCGAGTTCCAAATTCTGAGTTTGGAATTCCCAGTTTGCAATTCCCAGTTTTTAATTCCAAGTTC
The DNA here is from genome assembly GCF_031021105.1 of Erythrolamprus reginae. NCBI lineage: Eukaryota > Metazoa > Chordata > Lepidosauria > Squamata > Dipsadidae > Erythrolamprus > Erythrolamprus reginae. Next base: position 32,657 of record NW_027248562.1, on the reverse strand, counting down.
CAAATTCGAAATTCCAAATTCTGAGTTCGGAATTCCGATTTCGGAATTCCGAGTTCCGAGTTCCGAATTCCAAGTTCCGAATTCCGAGTTCAGAATTCCAAATTCCGAGTTCCGAGTTCCGAGTTCCGTGTTCCGAGTTCAGAATTCCGAGTTCCAAATTCCGAGTTCCAAAATTCCAAATTCCGAGTTCCAAATTCCGAGTTCCAAATTCTGAGTTTGAAATTCCGAGTTTGGAATTCCGAGTTTGGAATTCCAAGTTCCAAATTCCGAGTTCCAAATTCCGAATTCCAAATTCTGAGTTCAGAATTCCGAGTTCCAAATTCTGAGTTTGGAATTCCCAGTTTGCAATTCCCAGTTTTTAATTCCAAGTTCCAAATTCGAAATTCCAAATTCTGAGTTCGGAATTCCGATTTCGGAATTCCGAGTTCCGAGTTCCGAATTCCAAGTTCCGAATTCCGAGTTCAGAATTCCAAATTCCGAGTTCCGAGTTCCGTGTTCTGAGTTTAGAATTCCGAGTTGCGAAATTCCAAATTCCGAGTTCGGAATTCCGAGTTTGGAATTCCAAGTTCAAAATTCTGAATTCCAAATTCTGAGTTTGGAATTCCGAGTTCCGAATTCCAAGTTCAGAATTCCGAGTTCAGAATTCCAAATTCCGAGTTCCGAGTTCCGTGTTCCGAGTTCAGAATTCCGAGGTCCAAATTCCGAGTTCCGAAATTCCGAGTTCCGAAATTCCGAGTTCCGAAATTCCAAATTCCGAGTTCGGAATTCCGAGTTTGGAATTCCAAGTTGAAAATTCCGAATTCCAAATTCTGATTTCGGAATTCCGAGTTTGGAATTCCGAATTCCGAGTTCGGAATTCCGGGTTCCGAATTCCGAGTTCAGAATTCCGAGTTCGGAATTCCCAGTTCAAAATTCCGAATTGCAAATTCTGAGTTCAGAATTCCAAGTTCCGAATTCCGAGTTCTGAATTCCGAGTTCCGAATTCCAAATTCCGAGTTCCAAATTCCGAGTTCCAAATTCCGAGTTCAGAATTCTGAGTTCCAAATTCTGAGTTTGGAATTCCGAGTTTGGAATTCCAAGTTTGGAATTCCAAGTTCCAAATTCCGAGTTCCAAATTCCGAATTCCAAATTCCGAGTTCAGAATTCCGAGTTCCAAATTCTGAGCTTGGAATTCCGAGTTTGGAATTCCGAGTTCCAAATTCTGAGTTTGGAATTCCGAGTTTGGAATTCCAAGTTCCAAATTCCAAATTCTGAGTTCGGAATTCCGATTTCGGAATTCCGATTTCGGAATTCCGAATTCCAAGTTCCGAATTCCGAGTTCCAAATTCTGAGTTTGGAATTCCGAGTTTGGAATTCCGAGTTTGGAATTCCAAGTTCCAAATTCCAAATTCTGAGTTCGGAATTCCGATTTCGGAATTCCGAGTTCCAAGTTCCGAATTCCAAATTCTGAGTTCGGAATTCCGATTTCGGAATTCCGAGTTCCAAGTTCCGAATTCCAAGTTCCGAATTCCGAGTTCAGAATTCCAAATTCCGAGTTCCGAGTTCCGAGTTCCGAGTTCCGAGTTCCGTGTTCCGAGTTCAGAATTCCGAGTTCCAAATTCCGAGTTCCAAAATTCCAAATTCCGAGTTCGGAATTCCGAGTTTGGAATTCCAAGTTCAAAAGTCTGAATTCCAAATTCTGAGTTTGGAATTCCGAGTTCCGAATTCCAAGTTCAGAATTCCGAGTTCAGAATTCCAAGTTCAAAAGTCTGAATTCCAAATTCTGAGTTTGGAATTCCGAGTTCTGAATTCTGAGTTTGGAATTCCGAGTTCCGAATTCCAAGTTCTGAATTCCGAGTTCAGAATTCCAAATTCCGAGTTCCGAGTTCCATGTTCCGAGTTCAGAATTCCGAGTTCCAAATTCCGAGTTCCGAAATTCCAAATTCCGATTTCGGAATTCCGAGTTTGGAATTCCAAGTTCAAAATTCTGAATTCCAAATTCTGAGTTTGGAATTCCGAGTTCAGAATTCCGAGTTCCGAGTTCGGAATTCAAAGTTTGGAATTCCAAATTCCAAATTCCGAGTTCGGAATTCCAAATTCCGAGTTCGGAATTCCGAGTTCCGAAATTCCGAATTCCGAGTTCGGAATTCCGAGTTCAGAGTTCAGAATTCCGAATTCCGAGTTCCGAGTTCCGAATTCCGAATTCCAAATTCTGAGTTCCAAATTCCGAGATCCAAATTCCGAGTTCAGAATTCTGAGTTCCAAATTCTGAGTTTGGAATTCCGAGTTTGGAATTCCGAGTTTGGAATTCCAAGTTCAAAATTCCAAATTCCAAATTATGAGTTCGGAATTCCGATTTTGGAATTCCGAGTTCCGAATTCCGAATTCCGAGTTCAGAATTCCAAATTCCGAGTTCCGAGTTCTGTGTTCCGAGTTCAGAATTCCGAGTTCCAAATTCCGAGTTCCGAAATTCCAAATTCCGAGTTTGTAATTCCGAGTTTGTAATTCCAAGTTCAAAATTCTGAATTCCAAATTCTGAGTTCGGAATTCCGAGTTCAGAATTCCGAGTTCAGAATTCCGAGTTCCGAGTTCCGAATTCCGAGTTCCGAATTCCAAGTTCCGAATTCCGAGTTCAGAATTCCAAGTTCGGAATTCCCAGTTCAAAATTCCGAATTGCAAATTCTGAGTTCCGAATTCCGAGTTCCGAATTCCGAGTTCCGAGTTCAGAATTCCAAGTTCCGAATTCCAAGTTCTGAATTCCGAGTTCCGAATTCCAAATTCCGAGTTCCAAATTCCGAGTTCCAAATTCTGAGTTTGAAATTCCGAGTTTGGAATTCCGAGTTTGGAATTCCAAGTTCCAAATTCCGAGTTCCAAATTCCGAATTCCAAATTCCGAGTTCAGAATTCCGAGTTCCAAATTCTGAGTTTGGAATTCCCAGTTTGCAATTCCCAGTTTTTAATTCCAAGTTCCAAATTCGAAATTCCAAATTCTGAGTTCGGAATTCCGATTTCGGAATTCCGAGTTCCGAGTTCCGAATTCCAAGTTCCGAATTCCGAGTTCAGAATTCCAAATTCCGAGTTCCGAGTTCCGAGTTCCGTGTTCCGAGTTCCAAAATTCCAAATTCCGAGTTCCAAATTCCGAGTTCCAAATTCTGAGTTTGAAATTCCGAGTTTGGAATTCCGAGTTTGGAATTCCAAGTTCCAAATTCCGAGTTCCAAATTCCGAATTCCAAATTCCGAGTTCAGAATTCCGAGTTCCAAATTCTGAGTTTGGAATTCCCAGTTTGCAATTCCCAGTTTTTAATTCCAAGTTCCAAATTCGAAATTCCAAATTCTGAGTTCGGAATTCCGATTTCGGAATTCCGAGTTCCGAGTTCCGAATTCCAAGTTCCGAATTCCGAGTTCAGAATTCCAAATTCCGAGTTCCGAGTTCCGTGTTCTGAGTTCAGAATTCCGAGTTGCGAAATTCCAAATTCCGAGTTCGGAATTCCGAGTTTGGAATTCCAAGTTCAAAATTCTGAATTCCAAATTCTGAGTTTGGAATTCCGAGTTCCGAATTCCGAGTTCAGAATTCCGAGTTCAGAATTCCAAATTCCGAGTTCCGAGTTCCGTGTTCCGAGTTCAGAATTCCGAGTTCCAAATTCCGAGTTCCGAAATTCCGAGTTCCGAAATTCCGAGTTCCGAAATTCCAAATTCCGAGTTCGGAATTCCGAGTTTGGAATTCCAAGTTGAAATTTCCGAATTCCAAATTCTGATTTCGGAATTCCGAGTTTGGAATTCCGAATTCCGAGTTCGGAATTCCGGGTTCCGAATTCCGAGTTCAGAATTCTGAGTTCGGAATTCCCAGTTCAAAATTCCGAATTGCAAATTCTGAGTTCAGAATTCCAAGTTCCGAATTCCGAGTTCCGAGTTCAGAATTCCAAGTTCCGAATTCCAAGTTCTGAATTCCGAGTTCCGAATTCCAAATTCCGAGTTCCAAATTCCGAGTTCCAAATTCCGAGTTCAGAATTCTGAGTTCCAAATTCTGAGTTTGGAATTCCGAGTTTGGAATTCCAAGTTCCAAATTCCGAGTTCCAAATTCCGAATTCCAAATTCCGAGTTCAGAATTCCGAGTTCCAAATTCTGAGTTTGGAATTCCCAGTTTGCAATTCCCAGTTTTTAATTCCAAGTTCCAAATTCGAAATTCCAAATTCTGAGTTCGGAATTCCGATTTCGGAATTCCGAGTTCCGAGTTCCGAATTCCAAGTTCCGAATTCCGAGTCCAGAATTCCGAGTTTGGAATTCCAAGTTGAAAATTCCGAATTCCAAATTATGAGTTCGGAATTCCGAGTTTGGAATTCCGAATTCCGAGTTCCGAATTCCAAGTTCCGAATTCCGAGTTCCGAATTCCAAATTCCAAATTCCGAGTTCCGAGTTCCGAGTTCGGAATTCCGAGTTCGGAATTCCGAGTACCGAAATTCCAAATTCCGAGTTCAGAATTCCGAGTTCAGAATTCCGAGTTCAGAATTCCGAGTTCCGAATTCCGAGTTCAGAATTCCAAGTTCGGAATTCCCAGTTCAAAATTCCGAATTGCAAATTCTGAGTTCAGAATTCCAAGTTCCAAATTCCGAGTTCCGAGTTCAGAATTCCAAGTTCCGAATTCCAAGTTCTGAATTCCGAGTTCCGAATTCCAAATTCCGAGTTCCAAATTCCGAGTTCCAAATTCCGAGTTCAGAATTCTGAGTTCCAAATTCTGAGTTTGAAATTCCGAGTTTGGAATTCCAAGTTCCAAATTCCGAGTTCCAAATTCCAAATTCCAAATTCCGAGTTCAGAATTCCGAGTTCCAAATTCTGAGTTTGGAATTCCGAGTTTGGAATTCCGAGTTTGGAATTCCGAGTTTGGAATTCCAAGTTCCAAATTCCAAATTCTGAGTTCGGAATTCCGATTTCGGAATTCCGATTTCCAAGTTCCGAAATCCGAGTTCCGAATTCTGAGTTCCAAATTCTGAGTTTGGAATTCCGAGTTTGGAATTCCAAGTTCCAAATTCCGAGTTCCAAATTCCGAATTCCAAATTCCGAGTTCAGAATTCCGAGTTCCAAATTCTGAGTTTGGAATTCCCAGTTTGCAATTCCCAGTTTTTAATTCCAAGTTCCAAATTCGAAATTCCAAATTCTGAGTTCGGAATTCCGATTTCGGAATTCCGAGTTCCGAGTTCCGAATTCCAAGTTCCGAATTCCGAGTCCAGAATTCCAAATTCCGAGTTCCGAGTTCCGTGTTCCGAGTTCAGAATTCCGAGTTGCGAAATTCCAAATTCCGAGTTCGGAATTCCGAGTTTGGAATTCCAAGTTCAAAATTCTGAATTCCAAATTCTGAGTTTGGAATTCCGAGTTCCGAATTCCAAGTTCAGAATTCCAAGTTCAGAATTCCGAGTTCAAAATTCCAAATTCCGAGTTCCGAGTTCCGTGTTCCGAGTTCAGAATTCCGAGTTCCAAATTCCGAGTTCCGAAATTCTGAGTTCCGAAATTCCAAATTCCGAGTTCGGAATTCCGAGTTTGGAATTCCAAGTTGAAAATTCCGAATTCCAAATTATGAGTTCGGAATTCCGAGTTTGGAATTCCGAATTCCGAGTTCCGAATTCCAAGTTCCGAATTCCGAGTTCCGAATTCCAAATTCCAAATTCCGAGTTCCGAGTTCCGAGTTCGGAATTCCGAGTACCGAAATTCCAAATTCCGAGTTCAGAATTCCGAGTTCCGAATTCCGAGTTCCGAATTCCGAGTTCAGAATTCCAAGTTCGGAATTCCCAGTTCAAAATTCCGAATTGCAAATTCTGAGTTCAGAATTCCAAGTTCCAAATTCCGAGTTCCGAGTTCAGAATTCCAAGTTCCGAATTCCAAGTTCTGAATTCCGAGTTCCGAATTCCAAATTCCGAGTTCCAAATTCCGAGTTCCAAATTCCGAGTTCAGAATTCTGAGTTCCAAATTCTGAGTTTGAAATTCCGAGTTTGGAATTCCAAGTTCCAAATTCCGAGTTCCAAATTCCAAATTCCAAATTCCGAGTTCAGAATTCCGAGTTCCAAATTCTGAGTTTGGAATTCCGAGTTTGGAATTCCGAGTTTGGAATTCCGAGTTTGGAATTCCAAGTTCCAAATTCCAAATTCTGAGTTCGGAATTCCGATTTCGGAATTCCGATTTCCAAGTTCCGAAATCCGAGTTCCGAATTCTGAGTTCCAAATTCTGAGTTTGGAATTCCGAGTTTGGAATTCCAAGTTCCAAATTCCGAGTTCCAAATTCCGAATTCCAAATTCCGAGTTCAGAATTCCGAGTTCCAAATTCTGAGTTTGGAATTCCCAGTTTGCAATTCCCAGTTTTTAATTCCAAGTTCCAAATTCGAAATTCCAAATTCTGAGTTCGGAATTCCGATTTCGGAATTCCGAGTTCCGAGTTCCGAATTCCAAGTTCCGAATTCCGAGTTCAGAATTCCAAATTCCGAGTTCCGAGTTCCGAGTTCCGTGTTCCGAGTTCAGAATTCCGAGTTCCAAATTCCGAGTTCCAAAATTCCAAATTCCAAATTCCGAGTTCAGAATTCCGAGTTCCAAATTCTGAGTTCGGAATTCCGAGTTTGGAATTCCAAGTTCAAAAGTCTGAATTCCAAATTCTGAGTTTGGAATTCCGAGTTCCGAATTCCAAGTTCTGAATTCCGAGTTCAGAATTCCAAGTTCAAAAGTCTGAATTCCAAATTCTGAGTTTGGAATTCCGAGTTCCGAATTCTGAGTTTGGAATTCCGAGTTCCGAATTCCAAGTTCTGAATTCCGAGTTCAGAATTCCAAATTCCGAGTTCCGAGTTCCATGTTCCGAGTTTGGAATTCCAAGTTCAAAATTCTGAATTCCAAATTCTGAGTTTGGAATTCCGAGTTCAGAATTCCGAGTTCCGAGTTCGGAATTCAAAGTTTGGAATTCCAAATTCCAAATTCCGAGTTCGGAATTCCAAATTCCGAGTTCGGAATTCCGAGTTCCGAAATTCCAAATTCCGAGTTCGGAATTCCGAGTTCAGAGTTCAGAATTCCAAATTCCGAGTTCCGAGTTCTGTGTTCCGAGTTCAGAATTCCGAGTTCCAAATTCCGAATTCCGAGTTCAGAATTCCAAATTCCGAGTTCCGAGTTCTGTGTTCCGAGTTCAGAATTCCGAGTTCCAAATTCCGAGTTCCGAAATTCCTAATTCCGAGTTCGGAATTCCGAGTTTGTAATTCCAAGTTCAAAATTCTGAATTCCAAATTCTGAGTTCGGAATTCCGAGTTCAGAATTCCGAGTTCAGAATTCCGAGTTCCGAGTTCCGAATTCCGAGTTCCGAATTCCAAGTTCCGAATTCCGAGTTCAGAATTCCAAGTTCGGAATTCCCAGTTCAAAATTCCGAATTGCAAATTCTGAGTTCCGAATTCCGAGTTCCGAATTCCGAGTTCCGAGTTCAGAATTCCAAGTTCCGAATTCCAAGTTCTGAATTCCGAGTTCCGAATTCCAAATTCCGAGTTCCAAATTCCGAGTTCCAAATTCTGAGTTTGAAATTCCGAGTTTGGAATTCCGAGTTTGGAATTCCAAGTTCCAAATTCCGAGTTCCAAATTCCGAGTTCCAAATTCTGAGTTTGGAATTCCCAGTTTGCAATTCCCAGTTTTTAATTCCAAGTTCCAAATTCGAAATTCCAAATTCTGAGTTCGGAATTCTGATTTCGGAATTCCGAGTTCCGAGTTCCGAATTCCAAGTTCCGAATTCCGAGTTCAGAATTCCGAATTCCGAGTTCCGAGTTCCGTGTTCTGAGTTCAGAATTCCGAGTTGCGAAATTCCAAATTCCGAGTTCGGAATTCCGAGTTTGGAATTCCAAGTTCAAAATTCTGAATTCCAAATTCTGAGTTTGGAATTCCGAGTTCCGAATTCCAAGTTCAGAATTCCGAGTTCAGAATTCCAAATTCCGAGTTCCGAGTTCCGAGTTCAGAATTCCGAGTTCCAAATTCCGAGTTCCGAAATTCCGAGTTCCGAAATTCCGAGTTCCGAAATTCCAAATTCCGAGTTCGGAATTCCGAGTTTGGAATTCCAAGTTGAAAATTCCGAATTCCAAATTCTGATTTCGGAATTCCGAGTTTGGAATTCCGAATTCCGAGTTCGGAATTCCGGGTTCCGAATTCCGAGTTCAGAATTCCGAGTTCGGAATTCCCAGTTCAAAATTCCGAATTGCAAATTCTGAGTTCAGAATTCCAAGTTCCGAATTCCGAGTTCCGAGTTCAGAATTCCAAGTTCCGAATTCCAAGTTCTGAATTCCGAGTTCCGAATTCCAAATTCCGAGTTCCAAATTCCGAGTTCCAAATTCCGAGTTCAGAATTCTGAGTTCCAAATTCTGAGTTCAGAATTCCGAGTTCCAAATTCCGAGTTCCAAAATTCCAAATTCCAAATTCCGAGTTCAGAATTCCGAGTTCCAAATTCTGAGTTCGGAATTCCGAGTTTGGAATTCCAAGTTCAAAAGTCTGAATTCCAAATTCTGAGTTTGGAATTCCGAGTTCCGAATTCCAAGTTCTGAATTCCGAGTTCAGAATTCCAAGTTCAAAAGTCTGAATTCCAAATTCTGAGTTTGGAATTCCGAGTTCCGAATTCTGAGTTTGGAATTCCGAGTTCCGAATTCCAAGTTCTGAATTCCGAGTTCAGAATTCCAAATTCCGAGTTCCGAGTTCCATGTTCCGAGTTTGGAATTCCAAGTTCAAAATTCTGAATTCCAAATTCTGAGTTTGGAATTCCGAGTTCAGAATTCCGAGTTCCGAGTTCGGAATTCAAAGTTTGGAATTCCAAATTCCAAATTCCGAGTTCGGAATTCCAAATTCCGAGTTCGGAATTCCGAGTTCCGAAATTCCAAATTCCGAGTTCGGAATTCCGAGTTCAGAGTTCAGAATTCCAAATTCCGAGTTCCGAGTTCTGTGTTCCGAGTTCAGAATTCCGAGTTCCAAATTCCGAATTCCGAGTTCAGAATTCCAAATTCCGAGTTCCGAGTTCTGTGTTCCGAGTTCAGAATTCCGAGTTCCAAATTCCGAGTTCCGAAATTCCTAATTCCGAGTTCGGAATTCCGAGTTTGTAATTCCAAGTTCAAAATTCTGAATTCCAAATTCTGAGTTCGGAATTCCGAGTTCAGAATTCCGAGTTCAGAATTCCGAGTTCCGAGTTCAGAATTCCGAGTTCCGAATTCCAAGTTCCGAATTCCGAGTTCAGAATTCCAAGTTCGGAATTCCCAGTTCAAAATTCCGAATTGCAAATTCTGAGTTCCGAATTCCGAGTTCCGAATTCCGAGTTCCGAGTTCAGAATTCCAAGTTCCGAATTCCAAGTTCTGAATTCCGAGTTCCGAATTCCAAATTCCGAGTTCCAAATTCCGAGTTCCAAATTCTGAGTTTGAAATTCCGAGTTTGGAATTCCGAGTTTGGAATTCCAAGTTCCAAATTCCGAGTTCCAAATTCCGAGTTCCAAATTCTGAGTTTGGAATTCCCAGTTTGCAATTCCCAGTTTTTAATTCCAAGTTCCAAATTCGAAATTCCAAATTCTGAGTTCGGAATTCTGATTTCGGAATTCCGAGTTCCGAGTTCCGAATTCCAAGTTCCGAATTCCGAGTTCAGAATTCCGAATTCCGAGTTCCGAGTTCCGTGTTCTGAGTTCAGAATTCCGAGTTGCGAAATTCCAAATTCCGAGTTCGGAATTCCGAGTTTGGAATTCCAAGTTCAAAATTCTGAATTCCAAATTCTGAGTTTGGAATTCCGAGTTCCGAATTCCAAGTTCAGAATTCCGAGTTCAGAATTCCAAATTCCGAGTTCCGAGTTCCGAGTTCAGAATTCCGAGTTCCAAATTCCGAGTTCCGAAATTCCGAGTTCCGAAATTCCGAGTTCCGAAATTCCAAATTCCGAGTTCGGAATTCCGAGTTTGGAATTCCAAGTTGAAAATTCCGAATTCCAAATTCTGATTTCGGAATTCCGAGTTTGGAATTCCGAATTCCGAGTTCGGAATTCCGGGTTCCGAATTCCGAGTTCAGAATTCCGAGTTCGGAATTCCCAGTTCAAAATTCCGAATTGCAAATTCTGAGTTCAGAATTCCAAGTTCCGAATTCCGAGTTCCGAGTTCAGAATTCCAAGTTCCGAATTCCAAGTTCTGAATTCCGAGTTCCGAATTCCAAATTCCGACTTCCAAATTCCGAGTTCCAAATTCCGAGTTCAGAATTCTGAGTTCCAAATTCTGAGTTTGGAATTCCGAGTTTGGAATTCCAAGTTCCAAATTCCGAGTTCCAAATTCCGAATTCCAAATTCCGAGTTCAGAATTCCGAGTTCCAAATTCTGAGTTTGGAATTCCCAGTTTGCAATTCCCAGTTTTTAATTCCAAGTTCCAAATTCGAAATTCCAAATTCTGAGTTCGGAATTCCGATTTCGGAATTCCGAGTTCCGAGTTCCGAATTCCAAGTTCCGAATTCCGAGTCCAGAATTCCAAATTCCGAGTTCCGAGTTCCGTGTTCCGAGTTCAGAATTCCGAGTTCCAAATTCCGAGTTCCGAAATTCTGAGTTCCGAAATTCCAAATTCCGAGTTCGGAATTCCGAGTTTGGAATTCCGAATTCCGAGTTCCGAATTCCAAGTTCCGAATTCCGAGTTCCGAATTCCAAATTCCAAGTTCCGAGTTCCGAGTTCCGAGTTCGGAATTCCGAGTTCGGAATTCCGAGTACCGAAATTCCAAATTCCGAGTTCAGAATTCCGAGTTCAGAATTCCGAGTTCCGAATTCCGAGTTCAGAATTCCAAGTTCGGAATTCCCAGTTCAAAATTCCGAATTGCAAATTCTGAGTTCAGAATTCCAAGTTCCAAATTCCGAGTTCCGAGTTCAGAATTCCAAGTTCCGAATTCCAAGTTCTGAATTCCGAGTTCCGAATTCCAAATTCCGAGTTCCAAATTCCGAGTTCCAAATTCCGAGTTCAGAATTCCGAGTTCCAAATTCTGAGTTTGGAATTCCGAGTTTGGAATTCCGAGTTTGGAATTCCGAGTTTGGAATTCCGAGTTTGGAATTCCAAGTTCCAAATTCCAAATTCTGAGTTCGGAATTCCGATTTCGGAATTCCGAGTTCCAAGTTCCGAATTCCAAGTTCCGAATTCCGAGTTCAGAATTCCAAATTCCGAGTTCCGAGTTCCGAGTTCCGAGTTCCGTGTTCCGAGTTCAGAATTCCGAGTTCCAAATTCCGAGTTCCGAAATTCCAAATTCCGAGTTCGGAATTCCGAGTTTGGAATTCCAAGTTCAAAAGTCTGAATTCCAAGTTCTGAGTTTGGAATTCCGAGTTCCGAATTCCAAGTTCTGAATTCCGAGTTCAGAATTCCAAGTTCAAAAGTCTGAATTCCAAATTCTGAGTTTGGAATTCCGAGTTCCGAATTCTGAGTTTGGAATTCCGAGTTCCGAATTCCAAGTTCTGAATTCCAAGTTCAGAATTCCAAATTCCGAGTTCCGAGTTCCATGTTCCGAGTTCAGAATTCCGAGTTCCAAATTCCGAGTTCCGAAATTCCAAATTCCGATTTCGGAATTCCGAGTTTGGAATTCCAAGTTCAAAATTCTGAATTCCAAATTCTGAGTTTGGAATTCCGAGTTCGGAATTCCGAATTCCAAGTTCCAAATTCCGAGTTCCAAATTCTGAGTTTGGAATTCCGAGTTTGGAATTCCGAGTTTGGAATTCCAAGTTCCAAATTCCAAATTCTGAGTTCGGAATTCCGATTTCGGAATTCCGAGTTCCAAGTTCCGAATTCCAAGTTCCGAATTCCGAGTTCAGAATTCCGAGTTCCGAGTTCCGAGTTCCGAGTTCCGTGTTCCGTGTTCCGAGTTCAGAATTCCGAGTTCCAAATTCCGAGTTCCGAAATTCCAAATTCCGAGTTCGGAATTCCGAGTTTGGAATTCCAAGTTCAAAGGTCTGAATTCCAAGTTCTGAGTTTGGAATTCCGAGTTCCGAATTCCAAGTTCTGAATTCCGAGTTCAGAATTCCAAGTTCAAAAGTCTGAATTCCAAATTCTGAGTTTGGAATTCCGAGTTCCGAATTCTGAGTTTGGAATTCCGAGTTCCGAATTCCAAGTTCTGAATTCCGAGTTCAGAATTCCAAATTCCGAGTTCCGAGTTCCATGTTCCGAGTTCAGAATTCCGAGTTCCAAATTCCGAGTTCCGAAATTCCAAATTCCGATTTCGGAATTCCGAGTTTGGAATTCCAAGTTCAAAATTCTGAATTCCAAATTCTGAGTTTGGAATTCCGAGTTCAGAATTCCGAGTTCCGAGTTCGGAATTCCAAGTTTGGAATTCCAAATTCCAAATTCCGAGTTCAGAATTCCAAATTCCGAGTTCGGAATTCCGAGTTCCGAAATTCCAAATTCCGAGTTCGGAATTCCGAGTTCAGAGTTCAGAATTCCGAATTCCAAGTTCCGAATTCCGAGTTCCGAATTCCGAATTCCAAATTCCGAGTTCCAAATTCCGAGTTCCAAATTCCGAGTTCCAAATTCTGAGTTCAGAATTCTGAGTTCCAAATACTGAGTTTGGAATTCCGAGTTTGGAATTCCGAGTTTGGAATTCCAAGTTCAAAATTCCAAATTCCAAATTCTGAGTTCGGAATTCCGATTTCGGAATTCCGAGTTCCGAATTCCGAATTCCGAGTTCAGAATTCCAAATTCCGAGTTCTGTGTTCCGAGTTCAGAATTCCGAGTTCCAAATTCCGAGTTCCGAAATTCCAAATTCCGAGTTTGGAATTCCGAGTTTGTAATTCCAAGTTCAAAATTCTGAATTCCAAATTCTGAGTTCGGAATTCCGATTTTGGAATTCCGAGTTCCAAGTTCCGAATTCCAAGTTCCGAATTCCGAGTTCAGAATTCCGAGTTCCGAGTTCCGAGTTCCGAGTTCCGTGTTCCGAGTTCAGAATTCCGAGTTCCAAATTCCGAGTTCCGAAATTCCAAATTCCGAGTTCGGAATTCCGAGTTTGGAATTCCAAGTTCAAAAGTCTGAATTCCAAGTTCTGAGTTTGGAATTCCGAGTTCCGAATTCCAAGTTCTGAATTCCGAGTTCAGAATTCCAAGTTCAAAAGTCTGAATTCCAAATTCTGAGTTTGGAATTCCGAGTTCCGAATTCCAAGTTCTGAATTCCAAGTTCAGAATTCCAAATTCCGAGTTCCGAGTTCCATGTTCCGAGTTCAGAATTCCGAGTTCCAAATTCCGAGTTCCGAAATTCCAAATTCCGATTTCGGAATTCCGAGTTTGGAATTCCAAGTTCAAAATTCTGAATTCCAAATTCTGAGTTTGGAATTCCGAGTTCAGAATTCCGAGTTCCGAGTTCGGAATTCCAAGTTTGGAATTCCAAATTCCAAATTCCGAGTTCAGAATTCCAAATTCCGAGTTCGGAATTCCGAGTTCCGAAATTCCAAATTCCGAGTTCGGAATTCCGAGTTCAGAGTTCAGAATTCCGAATTCCAAGTTCTGAATTCCGAGTTCCGAATTCCGAATTCCAAATTCCGAGTTCCAAATTCCGAGTTCCAAATTCCGAGTTCCAAATTCTGAGTTCAGAATTCTGAGTTCCAAATTCTGAGTTTGGAATTCCGAGTTTGGAATTCCGAGTTCCGAATTCCAAGTTCTGAATTCCGAGTTCAGAATTCCAAGTTCAAAAGTCTGAATTCCAAATTCTGAGTTTGGAATTCCGAGTTCCGAATTCTGAGTTTGGAATTCCGAGTTCCGAATTCCAAGTTCTGAATTCCGAGTTCAGAATTCCAAATTCCGAGTTCCGAGTTCCATGTTCCGAGTTCAGAATTCCGAGTTCCAAATTCCGAGTTCCGAAATTCCAAATTCCGATTTCGGAATTCCGAGTTTGGAATTCCAAGTTCAAAATTCTGAATTCCAAATTCTGAGTTTGGAATTCCGAGTTCAGAATTCCGAGTTCCGAGTTCAGAATTCCAAATTCCGAGTTCGGAATTCCGAGTTCCGAAATTCCAAATTCCGAGTTCGGAATTCCGAGTTCAGAGTTCAGAATTCCGAATTCCAAGTTCCGAATTCCGAATTCCGAGTTCCGAATTCCAAATTCCAAATTCCGAGTTCCAAATTCCGAGTTCCAAATTCCGAGTTCCAAATTCCGAGTTCCAAATTCTGAGTTCAGAATTCTGAGTTCCAAATACTGAGTTTGGAATTCCGAGTTTGGAATTCCGAGTTTGGAATTCCAAGTTCAAAATTCCAAATTCCAAATTCTGAGTTCGGAATTCCGATTTCGGAATTCCGAGTTCCGAATTCCGAATTCCGAGTTCAGAATTCCAAATTCCGAGTTCTGTGTTCCGAGTTCAGAATTCCGAGTTCCAAATTCCGAGTTCCGAAATTCCAAATTCCGAGTTTGGAATTCCGAGTTTGTAATTCCAAGTTCAAAATTCTGAATTCCAAATTCTGAGTTCGGAATTCCGATTTCGGAATTCCGAGTTCCAAGTTCCGAATTCCAAGTTCCGAATTCCGAGTTCAGAATTCCGAGTTCCGAGTTCCGAGTTCCGAGTTCCGTGTTCCGAGTTCAGAATTCCGAGTTCCAAATTCCGAGTTCCGAAATTCCAAATTCCGAGTTCGGAATTCCGAGTTTGGAATTCCAAGTTCAAAAGTCTGAATTCCAAGTTCTGAGTTTGGAATTCCGAGTTCCGAATTCCAAGTTCTGAATTCCGAGTTCAGAATTCCAAGTTCAAAAGTCTGAATTCCAAATTCCGAGTTCCGAGTTCCATGTTCCGAGTTCAGAATTCCGAGTTCCAAATTCCGAGTTCCAAAATTCCAAATTCCGATTTCGGAATTCCGAGTTTGGAATTCCAAGTTCAAAATTCTGAATTCCAAATTCTGAGTTTGGAATTCCGAGTTCGGAATTCCGAATTCCAAGTTCCGAATTCCGAGTTCCAAATTCTGAGTTTGGAATTCCGAGTTTGGAATTCCGAGTTTGGAATTCCAAGTTCCAAATTCCAAGTTCCAAATTCCAAATTCTGAGTTCGGAATTCCGATTTCGGAATTCCGAGTTCCAAGTTCCGAATTCCAAGTTCCGAATTCCGAGTTCAGAATTCCGAGTTCCGAGTTCCGTGTTCCATGTTCCGAGTTCAGAATTCCGAGTTCCAAATTCCGAGTTCCGAAATTCCAAATTCCGAGTTCGGAATTCCGAGTTTGGAATTCCGAGTTCAAAAGTCTGAATTCCAAGTTCTGAGTTTGGAATTCCGAGTTCCGAATTCCAAGTTCTGAATTCCGAGTTCAGAATTCCAAGTTCAAAAGTCTGAATTCCAAATTCTGAGTTTGGAATTCCGAGTTCCGAATTCTGAGTTTGGAATTCCGAGTTCCGAATTCCAAGTTCTGAATTCCGAGTTCAGAATTCCAAATTCCGAGTTCCGAGTTCCATGTTCCGAGTTCAGAATTCCGAGTTCCAAATTCCGAGTTCCGAAATTCCAAATTCCGATTTCGGAATTCCGAGTTTGGAATTCCAAGTTCAAAATTCTGAATTCCAAATTCTGAGTTTGGAATTCCGAGTTCAGAATTCCGAGTTCCGAGTTCGGAATTCCAAGTTTGGAATTCCAAATTCCAAATTCCGAGTTCAGAATTCCAAATTCCGAGTTCGGAATTCCGAGTTCCGAAATTCCAAATTCCGAGTTCGGAATTCCGAGTTCAGAGTTCAGAATTCCGAATTCCAAGTTCCGAATTCCGAGTTCCGAATTCCGAATTCCAAATTCCGAGTTCCAAATTCCGAGTTCCAAATTCCGAGTTCCAAATTCTGAGTTCCGAGTTCCGTGTTCCGAGTTCAGAATTCCGAGTTGCGAAATTCCAAATTCCGAGTTCGGAATTCCGAGTTTGGAATTCCAAGTTCAAAATTCTGAATTCCAAATTCTGAGTTTGGAATTCCGAGTTCCGAATTCCAAGTTCAGAATTCCAAGTTCAGAATTCCGAGTTCAAAATTCCAAATTCCGAGTTCCGAGTTCCGTGTTCCGAGTTCAGAATTCCGAGTTCCAAATTCCGAGTTCCGAAATTCTGAGTTCCGAAATTCCAAATTCCGAGTTCGGAATTCCGAGTTTGGAATTCCAAGTTGAAAATTCCGAATTCCAAATTATGAGTTCGGAATTCCGAGTTTGGAATTCCGAATTCCGAGTTCCGAATTCCAAGTTCCGAATTCCGAGTTCCGAATTCCAAATTCCAAATTCCGAGTTCCGAGTTCCGAGTTCGAAATTCCGAGTTCGGAATTCCGAGTACCGAAATTCCAAATTCCGAGTTCAGAATTCCGAGTTCAGAATTCCGAGTTCCGAATTCCGAGTTCAGAATTCCAAGTTCGGAATTCCCAGTTCAAAATTCCGAATTGCAAATTCTGAGTTCAGAATTCCAAGTTCCAAATTCCGAGTTCCGAGTTCAGAATTCCAAGTTCCGAATTCCAAGTTCTGAATTCCGAGTTCCGAATTCCAAATTCCGAGTTCCAAATTCCGAGTTCAGAATTCTGAGTTCCAAATTCTGAGTTTGAAATTCCGAGTTTGGAATTCCAAGTTCCAAATTCCGAGTTCCAAATTCCAAATTCCAAATTCCGAGTTCAGAATTCCGAGTTCCAAATTCTGAGTTTGGAATTCCGAGTTTGGAATTCCGAGTTTGGAATTCCGAGTTTGGAATTCCAAGTTCCAAATTCCAAATTCTGAGTTCGGAATTCCGATTTCGGAATTCCGATTTCCAAGTTCCGAAATCCGAGTTCCGAATTCTGAGTTCCAAATTCTGAGTTTGGAATTCCGAGTTTGGAATTCCAAGTTCCAAATTCCGAGTTCCAAATTCCGAATTCCAAATTCCGAGTTCAGAATTCCGAGTTCCAAATTCTGAGTTTGGAATTCCCAGTTTGCAATTCCCAGTTTTTAATTCCAAGTTCCAAATTCGAAATTCCAAATTCTGAGTTCGGAATTCCGATTTCGGAATTAGGAGTTCCGAGTTCCGAATGCCAAGTTCCGAATTCCGAGTTCAGAATTCCAAATTCCGAGTTCCGAGTTCCGAGTTCCGTGTTCCGAGTTCAGAATTCCGAGTTCCAAATTCCGAGTTCCAAAATTCCAAATTCCGAGTTCGGAATTCCGAGTTTGGAATTCCAAGTTCAAAAGTCTGAATTCCAAATTCTGAGTTTGGAATTCCGAGTTCCGAATTCCAAGTTCTGAATTCCGAGTTCAGAATTCCAAGTTCAAAAGTCTGAATTCCAAATTCTGAGTTTGGAATTCCGAGTTCCGAATTCTGAGTTTGGAATTCCGAGTTCCGAATTCCAAGTTCTGAATTCCGAGTTCAGAATTCCAAATTCCGAGTTCCGAGTTCCATGTTCCGAGTTCAGAATTCCGAGTTCCAAATTCCGAGTTCCGAAATTCCAAATTCCGATTTCGGAATTCCGAGTTTGGAATTCCAAGTTCAAAATTCTGAATTCCAAATTCTGAGTTTGGAATTCCGAGTTCAGAATTCCGAGTTCCGAGTTCGGAATTCAAAGTTTGGAATTCCAAATTCCAAATTCCGAGTTCGGAATTCCAAATTCCGAGTTCGGAATTCCGAGTTCCGAAATTCCAAATTCCGAGTTCGGAATTCCGAGTTCAGAGTTCAGAATTCCGAATTCCGAGTTCCGAGTTCCGAATTCCGAATTCCGAATTCTGAGTTCCAAATTCCGAGATCCAAATTCCGAGTTCAGAATTCTGAGTTCCAAATTCTGAGTTTGGAATTCCGAGTTTGGAATTCCGAGTTTGGAATTCCAAGTTCAAAATTCCAAATTCCAAATTATGAGTTCGGAATTCCGATTTCGGAATTCCGAGTTCCAAATTCCGAATTCCGAGTTCAGAATTCCAAATTCCGAGTTCCGAGTTCTGTGTTCCGAGTTCAGAATTCCGAGTTCCAAATTCCGAGTTCCGAAATTCCTAATTCCGAGTTCGGAATTCCGAGTTTGTAATTCCAAGTTCAAAATTCTGAATTCCAAATTCTGAGTTCGGAATTCCGAGTTCAGAATTCCGAGTTCAGAATTCCGAGTTCCGAGTTCCGAATTCCGAGTTCAGAATTCCAAGTTCCGAATTCCGAGTTCAGAATTCCAAGTTCGGAATTCCCAGTTCAAAATTCCGAATTGCAAATTCTGAGTTCCGAATTCCGAGTTCCGAATTCCGAGTTCCGAGTTCAGAATTCCAAGTTCCGAATTCCAAGTTCTGAATTCCGAGTTCCGAATTCCAAATTCCGAGTTCCAAATTCCGAGTTCCAAATTCTGAGTTTGAAATTCCGAGTTTGGAATTCCGAGTTTGGAATTCCAAGTTCCAAATTCCGAGTTCCAAATTCCGAATTCCAAATTCCGAGTTCAGAATTCCGAGTTCCAAATTCTGAGTTTGGAATTCCCAGTTTGCAATTCCCAGTTTTTAATTCCAAGTTCCAAATTCGAAATTCCAAATTCTGAGTTCGGAATTCCGATTTCGGAATTCCGAGTTCCGAGTTCCGAATTCCAAGTTCCGAATTCCGAGTTCAGAATTCCAAATTCCGAGTTCCGAGTTCCGTGTTCTGAGTTCAGAATTCCGAGTTGCGAAATTCCAAATTCCGAGTTCGGAATTCCGAGTTTGGAATTCCAAGTTCAAAATTCTGAATTCCAAATTCTGAGTTTGGAATTCCGAGTTCCGAATTCCAAGTTCAGAATTCCGAGTTCAGAATTCCAAATTCCGAGTTCCGAGTTCCGTGTTCCGAGTTCAGAATTCCGAGTTCCAAATTCCGAGTTCCGAAATTCCGAGTTCCGAAATTCCGAGTTCCGAAATTCCAAATTCCGAGTTCGGAATTCCGAGTTTGGAATTCCAAGTTGAAAATTCCGAATTCCAAATTCTGATTTCGGAATTCCGAGTTTGGAATTCCGAATTCCGAGTTCGGAATTCCGGGTTCCGAATTCCGAGTTCCGAATTCCGAGTTCGGAATTCCCAGTTCAAAATTCCGAATTGCAAATTCTGAGTTCAGAATTCCAAGTTCCGAATTCCGAGTTCCGAGTTCAGAATTCCAAGTTCCGAATTCCAAGTTCTGAATTCCGAGTTCCGAATTCCAAATTCCGAGTTCCAAATTCCGAGTTCCAAATTCCGAGTTCAGAATTCTGAGTTCCAAATTCTGAGTTTGGAATTCCGAGTTTGGAATTCCAAGTTCCAAATTCCGAGTTCCAAATTCCGAATTCCAAATTTCGAGTTCAGAATTCCGAGTTCCAAATTCTGAGTTTGGAATTCCCAGTTTGCAATTCCCAGTTTTTAATTCCAAGTTCCAAATTCGAAATTCCAAATTCTGAGTTCGGAATTCCGATTTCGGAATTCCGAGTTCCGAGTTCCGAATTCCAAGTTCCGAATTCCGAGTCCAGAATTCCAAATTCCGAGTTCCGAGTTCCGTGTTCCGAGTTCAGAATTCCGAGTTGCGAAATTCCAAATTCCGAGTTCGGAATTCCGAGTTTGGAATTCCAAGTTCAAAATTCTGAATTCCAAATTCTGAGTTTGGAATTCCGAGTTCCGAAATCCAAGTTCAGAATTCCAAGTTCAGAATTCCGAGTTCAAAATTCCAAATTCCGAGTTCCGAGTTCCGTGTTCCGAGTTCAGAATTCCGAGTTCCAAATTCCGAGTTCCGAAATTCTGAGTTCCGAAATTCCAAATTCCGAGTTCGGAATTCCGAGTTTGGAATTCCGAATTCCGAGTTCCGAATTCCAAGTTCCGAATTCCGAGTTCCGAGTTCCGAGTTCGGAATTCCGAGTTCGGAATTCCGAGTACCGAAATTCCAAATTCCGAGTTCAGAATTCCGAGTTCAGAATTCCGAGTTCCGAATTCCGAGTTCAGAATTCCAAGTTCGGAATTCCCAGTTCAAAATTCCGAATTGCAAATTCTGAGTTCAGAATTCCAAGTTCCAAATTCCGAGTTCCGAGTTCAGAATTCCAAGTTCCGAATTCCAAGTTCTGAATTCCGAGTTCCGAATTCCAAATTCCGAGTTCCAAATTCCGAGTTCCAAATTCCGAGTTCAGAATTCCGAGTTCCAAATTCTGAGTTTGGAATTCCGAGTTTGGAATTCCGAGTTTGGAATTCCAAGTTCCAAATTCCAAATTCTGAGTTCGGAATTCCGATTTCGGAATTCCAATTTCCAAGTTCCGAAATCCGAGTTCCGAATTCTGAGTTCCAAATTCTGAGTTTGGAATTCCGAGTTTGGAATTCCGAGTTTGGAATTCCAAGTTCCAAATTCCAAATTCTGAGTTCGGAATTCCGATTTCGGAATTCCGAGTTCCAAGTTCCGAATTCCAAGTTCCGAATTCCGAGTTCAGAATTCCAAATTCCGAGTTCCGAGTTCCGAGTTCCGAGTTCCGAGTTCCGTGTTCCGAGTTCAGAATTCCGAGTTCCAAATTCCGAGTTCCGAAATTCCAAATTCCGAGTTCGGAATTCCGAGTTTGGAATTCCAAGTTCAAAAGTCTGAATTCCAAGTTCTGAGTTTGGAATTCCGAGTTCCGAATTCCAAGTTCTGAATTCCGAGTTCAGAATTCCAAGTTCAAAAGTCTGAATTCCAAATTCTGAGTTTGGAATTCCGAGTTCCGAATTCTGAGTTTGGAATTCCGAGTTCCGAATTCCAAGTTCTGAATTCCAAGTTCAGAATTCCAAATTCCGAGTTCCGAGTTCCATGTTCCGAGTTCAGAATTCCGAGTTCCAAATTCCGAGTTCCGAAATTCCAAATTCCGATTTCGGAATTCCGAGTTTGGAATTCCAAGTTCAAAATTCTGAATTCCAAATTCTGAGTTTGGAATTCCGAGTTCGGAATTCCGAATTCCAAGTTCCGAATTCCGAGTTCCAAATTCTGAGTTTGGAATTCCGAGTTTGGAATTCCGAGTTTGGAATTCCAAGTTCCAAATTCCAAATTCTGAGTTCGGAATTCCGATTTCGGAATTCCAATTTCCAAGTTCCGAAATCCGAGTTCCGAATTCTGAGTTCCAAATTCTGAGTTTGGAATTCCGAGTTTGGAATTCCGAGTTTGGAATTCCAAGTTCCAAATTCCAAATTCTGAGTTCGGAATTCCGATTTCGGAATTCCGAGTTCCAAGTTCCGAATTCCAAGTTCCGAATTCCGAGTTCAGAATTCCAAATTCCGAGTTCCGAGTTCCGAGTTCCGAGTTCCGAGTTCCGTGTTCCGAGTTCAGAATTCCGAGTTCCAAATTCCGAGTTCCGAAATTCCAAATTCCGAGTTCGGAATTCCG
The DNA here is from genome assembly GCF_031021105.1 of Erythrolamprus reginae. NCBI lineage: Eukaryota > Metazoa > Chordata > Lepidosauria > Squamata > Dipsadidae > Erythrolamprus > Erythrolamprus reginae. The sequence continues at coordinate 11,471 of NW_027248562.1, read as the reverse complement.
AGTTTGGAATTCCAAGTTCAAAAGTCTGAATTCCAAGTTCTGAGTTTGGAATTCCGAGTTCCGAATTCCAAGTTCTGAATTCCGAGTTCAGAATTCCAAGTTCAAAAGTCTGAATTCCAAATTCTGAGTTTGGAATTCCGAGTTCCGAATTCTGAGTTTGGAATTCCGAGTTCCGAATTCCAAGTTCTGAATTCCGAGTTCAGAATTCCAAATTCCGAGTTCCGAGTTCCATGTTCCGAGTTCAGAATTCCGAGTTCCAAATTCCGAGTTCCGAAATTCCAAATTCCGATTTCGGAATTCCGAGTTTGGAATTCCAAGTTCAAAATTCTGAATTCCAAATTCTGAGTTTGGAATTCCGAGTTCAGAATTCCGAGTTCCGAGTTCGGAATTCCAAGTTTGGAATTCCAAATTCCAAATTCCGAGTTCAGAATTCCAAATTCCGAGTTCGGAATTCCGAGTTCCGAAATTCCAAATTCCGAGTTCGGAATTCCGAGTTCAGAGTTCAGAATTCCGAATTCCAAGTTCCGAATTCCGAGTTCCGAATTCCGAATTCCAAATTCCGAGTTCCAAATTCCGAGTTCCAAATTCCGAGTTCCAAATTCTGAGTTCAGAATTCTGAGTTCCAAATACTGAGTTTGGAATTCCGAGTTTGGAATTCCGAGTTTGGAATTCCAAGTTCAAAATTCCAAATTCCAAATTCTGAGTTCGGAATTCCGATTTCGGAATTCCGAGTTCCGAATTCCGAATTCCGAGTTCAGAATTCCAAATTCCGAGTTCTGTGTTCCGAGTTCAGAATTCCGAGTTCCAAATTCCGAGTTCCGAAATTCCAAATTCCGAGTTTGGAATTCCGAGTTTGTAATTCCAAGTTCAAAATTCTGAATTCCAAATTCTGAGTTCGGAATTCCGATTTTGGAATTCCGAGTTCCAAGTTCCGAATTCCAAGTTCCGAATTCCGAGTTCAGAATTCCGAGTTCCGAGTTCCGAGTTCCGAGTTCCGTGTTCCGAGTTCAGAATTCCGAGTTCCAAATTCCGAGTTCCGAAATTCCAAATTCCGAGTTCGGAATTCCGAGTTTGGAATTCCAAGTTCAAAAGTCTGAATTCCAAGTTCTGAGTTTGGAATTCCGAGTTCCGAATTCCGAGTTCCGAATTCCAAATTCCAAATTCCGAGTTCCGAGTTCCGAGTTCGGAATTCCGAGTTCGGAATTCCGAGTACCGAAATTCCAAATTCCGAGTTCAGAATTCCGAGTTCAGAATTCCGAGTTCCGAATTCCGAGTTCAGAATTCCAAGTTCGGAATTCCCAGTTCAAAATTCCGAATTGCAAATTCTGAGTTCAGAATTCCAAGTTCCAAATTCCGAGTTCCGAGTTCAGAATTCCAAGTTCCGAATTCCAAGTTCTGAATTCCGAGTTCCGAATTCCAAATTCCGAGTTCCAAATTCCGAGTGCAGAATTCTGAGTTCCAAATTCTGAGTTTGAAATTCCGAGTTTGGAATTCCAAGTTCCAAATTCCAAATTCCGATTTCGGAATTCCGATTTCCAAGTTCCGAAATCCGAGTTCCGAATTCTGAGTTCCAAATTCTGAGTTTGGAATTCCGAGTTTGGAATTCCGAGTTTGGAATTCCAAGTTCCAAATTCCAAATTCTGAGTTCGGAATTCCGATTTCGGAATTCCGAGTTCCAAGTTCCGAATTCCAAGTTCCGAATTCCGAGTTCAGAATTCCAAATTCCGAGTTCCGAGTTCCGAGTTCCGAGTTCCGAGTTCCGAGTTCCGTGTTCCGAGTTCAGAATTCCGAGTTCCAAATTCCGAGTTCCGAAATTCCAAATTCCGAGTTTGGAATTCCGAGTTTGGAATTCCAAGTTCAAAAGTCTGAATTCCAAGTTCTGAGTTTGGAATTCCGAGTTCCGAATTCCAAGTTCTGAATTCCGAGTTCAGAATTCCAAGTTCAAAAGTCTGAATTCCAAATTCTGAGTTTGGAATTCCGAGTTCCGAATTCTGAGTTTGGAATTCCGAGTTCCGAATTCCAAGTTCTGAATTCCGAGTTCAGAATTCCAAATTCCGAGTTCCGAGTTCCATGTTCCGAGTTCAGAATTCCGAGTTCCAAATTCCGAGTTCCGAAATTCCAAATTCCGATTTCGGAATTCCGAGTTTGGAATTCCAAGTTCAAAATTCTGAATTCCAAATTCTGAGTTTGGAATTCCGAGTTCAGAATTCCGAGTTCCGAGTTCGGAATTCAAAGTTTGGAATTCCAAATTCCAAATTCCGAGTTCGGAATTCCAAATTCCGAGTTCGGAATTCCGAGTTCAGAGTTCAGAATTCCGAATTCCGAGTTCCGAGTTCCGAATTCCGAATTCCGAATTCTGAGTTCCAAATTCCGAGATCCAAATTCCGAGTTCAGAATTCTGAGTTCCAAATTCTGAGTTTGGAATTCCGAGTTTGGAATTCCGAGTTTGGAATTCCAATTCAAAATTCCAAATTCCAAATTATGAGTTCGGAATTCCGATTTCGGAATTCCGAGTTCCAAATTCCGAATTCCGAGTTCAGAATTCCAAATTCCGAGTTCCGAGTTCTGTGTTCCGAGTTCAGAATTCCGAGTTCCAAATTCCGAGTTCCGAAATTCCTAATTCCGAGTTCGGAATTCCGAGTTTGTAATTCCAAGTTCAAAATTCTGAATTCCAAATTCTGAGTTCGGAATTCCGAGTTCAGAATTCCGAGTTCAGAATTCCGAGTTCCGAGTTCCGAATTCCGAGTTCCGAATTCCAAGTTCCGAATTCCGAGTTCAGAATTCCAAGTTCGGAATTCCCAGTTCAAAATTCCGAATTGCAAATTCTGAGTTCCGAATTCCGAGTTCCGAATTCCGAGTTCCGAGTTCAGAATTCCAAGTTCCGAATTCCAAGTTCTGAATTCCGAGTTCCGAATTCCAAATTCCGAGTTCCAAATTCCGAGTTCCAAATTCTGAGTTTGAAATTCCGAGTTTGGAATTCCGAGTTTGGAATTCCAAGTTCCAAATTCTGAGTTCCAAATTCCGAGATCCAAATTCCGAGTTCAGAATTCTGAGTTCCAAATTCTGAGTTTGGAATTCCGAGTTTGGAATTCCGAGTTTGGAATTCCAAGTTCAAAATTCCAAATTCCAAATTATGAGTTCGGAATTCCGATTTCGGAATTCCGAGTTCCAAATTCCGAATTCCGAGTTCAGAATTCCAAATTCCGAGTTCCGAGTTCTGTGTTCCGAGTTCAGAATTCCGAGTTCCAAATTCCGAGTTCCGAAATTCCTAATTCCGAGTTCGGAATTCCGAGTTTGTAATTCCAAGTTCAAAATTCTGAATTCCAAATTCTGAGTTCGGAATTCCGAGTTCAGAATTCCGAGTTCAGAATTCCGAGTTCCGAGTTCCGAATTCCGAGTTCCGAATTCCAAGTTCCGAATTCCGAGTTCAGAATTCCAAGTTCGGAATTCCCAGTTCAAAATTCCGAATTGCAAATTCTGAGTTCCGAATTCCGAGTTCCGAATTCCGAGTTCCGAGTTCAGAATTCCAAGTTCCGAATTCCAAGTTCTGAATTCCGAGTTCCGAATTCCAAATTCCGAGTTCCAAATTCCGAGTTCCAAATTCTGAGTTTGAAATTCCGAGTTTGGAATTCCGAGTTTGGAATTCCAAGTTCCAAATTCCGAGTTCCAAATTCCGAATTCCAAATTCCGAGTTCAGAATTCCGAGTTCCAAATTCTGAGTTTGGAATTCCCAGTTTGCAATTCCCAGTTTTTAATTCCAAGTTCCAAATTCGAAATTCCAAATTCTGAGTTCGGAATTCCGATTTCGGAATTCCGAGTTCCGAGTTCCGAATTCCAAGTTCCGAATTCCGAGTTCAGAATTCCAAATTCCGAGTTCCGAGTTCCGTGTTCTGAGTTCAGAATTCCGAGTTGCGAAATTCCAAATTCCGAGTTCGGAATTCCGAGTTTGGAATTCCAAGTTCAAAATTCTGAATTCCAAATTCTGAGTTTGGAATTCCGAGTTCCGAATTCCAAGTTCAGAATTCCGAGTTCAGAATTCCAAATTCCGAGTTCCGAGTTCCGTGTTCCGAGTTCAGAATTCCGAGTTCCAAATTCCGAGTTCCGAAATTCCGAGTTCCGAAATTCCGAGTTCCGAAATTCCAAATTCCGAGTTCGGAATTCCGAGTTTGGAATTCCAAGTTGAAAATTCCGAATTCCAAATTCTGATTTCGGAATTCCGAGTTTGGAATTCCGAATTCCGAGTTCCGAATTCCGGGTTCCGAATTCCGAGTTCCGAATTCCGAGTTCGGAATTCCCAGTTCAAAATTCCGAATTGCAAATTCTGAGTTCAGAATTCCAAGTTCCGAATTCCGAGTTCCGAGTTCAGAATTCCAAGTTCCGAATTCCAAGTTCTGAATTCCGAGTTCCGAATTCCAAATTCCGAGTTCCAAATTCCGAGTTCCAAATTCCGAGTTCAGAATTCTGAGTTCCAAATTCTGAGTTTGGAATTCCGAGTTTGGAATTCCAAGTTCCAAATTCCGAGTTCCAAATTCCGAATTCCAAATTTCGAGTTCAGAATTCCGAGTTCCAAATTCTGAGTTTGGAATTCCCAGTTTGCAATTCCCAGTTTTTAATTCCAAGTTCCAAATTCGAAATTCCAAATTCTGAGTTCGGAATTCCGATTTCGGAATTCCGAGTTCCGAGTTCCGAATTCCAAGTTCCGAATTCCGAGTCCAGAATTCCAAATTCCGAGTTCCGAGTTCCGTGTTCCGAGTTCAGAATTCCGAGTTGCGAAATTCCAAATTCCGAGTTCGGAATTCCGAGTTTGGAATTCCAAGTTCAAAATTCTGAATTCCAAATTCTGAGTTTGGAATTCCGAGTTCCGAAATCCAAGTTCAGAATTCCAAGTTCAGAATTCCGAGTTCAAAATTCCAAATTCCGAGTTCCGAGTTCCGTGTTCCGAGTTCAGAATTCCGAGTTCCAAATTCCGAGTTCCGAAATTCTGAGTTCCGAAATTCCAAATTCCGAGTTCGGAATTCCGAGTTTGGAATTCCGAATTCCGAGTTCCGAATTCCAAGTTCCGAATTCCGAGTTCCGAATTCCGAATTCCAAATTCCGAGTTCCGAGTTCCGAGTTCGGAATTCCGAGTTCGGAATTCCGAGTACCGAAATTCCAAATTCCGAGTTCAGAATTCCGAGTTCCGAATTCCGAGTTCCGAATTCCGAGTTCAGAATTCCAAGTTCGGAATTCCCAGTTCAAAATTCCGAATTGCAAATTCTGAGTTCAGAATTCCAAGTTCCAAATTCCGAGTTCCGAGTTCAGAATTCCAAGTTCCGAATTCCAAGTTCTGAATTCCGAGTTCCGAATTCCAAATTCCGAGTTCCAAATTCCGAGTTCCAAATTCCGAGTTCAGAATTCCATGTTCCAAATTCTGAGTTTGGAATTCCGAGTTTGGAATTCCGAGTTTGGAATTCCGAGTTTGGAATTCCAAGTTCCAAATTCCAAATTCTGAGTTCGGAATTCCGATTTCGGAATTCCGATTTCCAAGTTCCGAAATCCGAGTTCCGAATTCTGAGTTCCAAATTCTGAGTTTGGAATTCCGAGTTTGGAATTCCGAGTTTGGAATTCCAAGTTCCAAATTCCAAATTCTGAGTTCGGAATTCCGATTTCGGAATTCCGAGTTCCAAGTTCCGAATTCCAAGTTCCGAATTCCGAGTTCAGAATTCCAAATTCCGAGTTCCGAGTTCCGAGTTCCGAGTTCCGTGTTCCGAGTTCAGAATTCCGAGTTCCAAATTCCGAGTTCCGAAATTCCAAATTCCGAGTTCGGAATTCCGAGTTTGGAATTCCAAGTTCAAAAGTCTGAATTCCAAGTTCTGAGTTTGGAATTCCGAGTTCCGAATTCCAAGTTCTGAATTCCGAGTTCAGAATTCCAAGTTCAAAAGTCTGAATTCCAAATTCTGAGTTTGGAATTCCGAGTTCCGAATTCTGAGTTTGGAATTCCAAGTTCCGAATTCCAAGTTCTGAATTCCAAGTTCAGAATTCCAAATTCCGAGTTCCGAGTTCCATGTTCCGAGTTCAGAATTCCGAGTTCCAAATTCCGAGTTCCGAAATTCCAAATTCCGATTTCGGAATTCCGAGTTTGGAATTCCAAGTTCAAAATTCTGAATTCCAAATTCTGAGTTTGGAATTCCGAGTTCGGAATTCCGAATTCCAAGTTCCGAATTCCGAGTTCCAAATTCTGAGTTTGGAATTCCGAGTTTGGAATTCCGAGTTTGGAATTCCAAGTTCCAAATTCCAAATTCTGAGTTCGGAATTCCGATTTCGGAATTCCGAGTTCCAAGTTCCGAATTCCAAGTTCCGAATTCCGAGTTCAGAATTCCGAGTTCCGAGTTCCGAGTTCCGTGTTCCGTGTTCCGAGTTCAGAATTCCGAGTTCCAAATTCCGAGTTCCGAAATTCCAAATTCCGAGTTCGGAATTCCGAGTTTGGAATTCCAAGTTCAAAAGTCTGAATTCCAAGTTCTGAGTTTGGAATTCCGAGTTCCGAATTCCAAGTTCTGAATTCCGAGTTCAGAATTCCAAGTTCAAAAGTCTGAATTCCAAATTCTGAGTTTGGAATTCCGAGTTCCGAATTCTGAGTTTGGAATTCCGAGTTCCGAATTCCAAGTTCTGAATTCCGAGTTCAGAATTCCAAATTCCGAGTTCCGAGTTCCATGTTCCGAGTTCAGAATTCCGAGTTCCAAATTCCGAGTTCCGAAATTCCAAATTCCGATTTCGGAATTCCGAGTTTGGAATTCCAAGTTCAAAATTCTGAATTCCAAATTCTGAGTTTGGAATTCCGAGTTCAGAATTCCGAGTTCCGAGTTCGGAATTCCAAGTTTGGAATTCCAAATTCCAAATTCCGAGTTCAGAATTCCAAATTCCGAGTTCGGAATTCCGAGTTCCGAAATTCCAAATTCCGAGTTCGGAATTCCGAGTTCAGAGTTCAGAATTCCGAATTCCAAGTTCCGAATTCCGAGTTCCGAATTCCGAATTCCAAATTCCGAGTTCCAAATTCCGAGTTCCAAATTCCGAGTTCCAAATTCTGAGTTCAGAATTCTGAGTTCCAAATACTGAGTTTGGAATTCCGAGTTTGGAATTCCGAGTTTGGAATTCCAAGTTCAAAATTCCAAATTCCAAATTCTGAGTTCGGAATTCCGATTTCGGAATTCCGAGTTCCGAATTCCGAATTCCGAGTTCAGAATTCCAAATTCCGAGTTCTGTGTTCCGAGTTCAGAATTCCGAGTTCCAAATTCCGAGTTCCGAAATTCCAAATTCCGAGTTTGGAATTCCGAGTTTGTAATTCCAAGTTCAAAATTCTGAATTCCAAATTCTGAGTTCGGAATTCCGATTTCGGAATTCCGAGTTCCAAGTTCCGAATTCCAAGTTCCGAATTCCGAGTTCAGAATTCCGAGTTCCGAGTTCCGAGTTCCGAGTTCCGTGTTCAGAATTCCGAGTTCCAAATTCCGAGTTCCGAAATTCCAAATTCCGAGTTCGGAATTCCGAGTTTGGAATTCCATGTTCAAAAGTCTGAATTCCAAGTTCTGAGTTTGGAATTCCGAGTTCCGAATTCCAAGTTCTGAATTCCGAGTTCAGAATTCCAAGTTCAAAAGTCTGAATTCCAAATTCTGAGTTTGGAATTCCGAGTTCCGAATTCTGAGTTTGGAATTCCGAGTTCCGAATTCCAAGTTCTGAATTCCGAGTTCAGAATTCCAAATTCCGAGTTCCGAGTTCCATGTTCCGAGTTCAGAATTCCGAGTTCCAAATTCCGAGTTCCGAAATTCCAAATTCCGATTTCGGAATTCCGAGTTTGGAATTCCAAGTTCAAAATTCTGAATTCCAAATTCTGAGTTTGGAATTCCGAGTTCAGAATTCCGAGTTCCGAGTTCGGAATTCCAAGTTTGGAATTCCAAATTCCAAATTCCGAGTTCAGAATTCCAAATTCCGAGTTCGGAATTCCGAGTTCCGAAATTCCAAATTCCGAGTTCGGAATTCCGAGTTCAGAGTTCAGAATTCCGAATTCCAAGTTCTGAATTCCGAATTCCGAATTCCAAATTCCGAGTTCCAAATTCCGAGTTCCAAATTCCGAGTTCCAAATTCTGAGTTCAGAATTCTGAGTTCCAAATTCTGAGTTTGGAATTCCGAGTTTGGAATTCCGAGTTTGGAATTCCAAGTTCAAAATTCCAAATTCCAAATTCTGAGTTCAGAATTCCAAATTCCGAGTTCTGTGTTCCGAGTTCAGAATTCCGAGTTCCAAATTCCGAGTTCCGAAATTCCAAATTCCGAGTTCGGAATTCCGATTTCGGAATTCCGAGTTCCAAGTTCCGAATTCCAAGTTCCGAATTCCGAGTTCAGAATTCCGAGTTCCGAGTTCCGAGTTCCGAGTTCCGTGTTCCGAGTTCAGAATTCCGAGTTCCAAATTCCGAGTTCCGAAATTCCAAATTCCGAGTTCGGAATTCCGAGTTTGGAATTCCAAGTTCAAAAGTCTGAATTCCAAGTTCTGAGTTTGGAATTCCGAGTTCCGAATTCCAAGTTCTGAATTCCGAGTTCAGAATTCCAAGTTCAAAAGTCTGAATTCCAAATTCCGAGTTCCGAGTTCCATGTTCCGAGTTCAGAATTCCGAGTTCCAAATTCCGAGTTCCAAAATTCCAAATTCCGATTTCGGAATTCCAAGTTTGGAATTCCAAGTTCAAAATTCTGAATTCCAAATTCTGAGTTTGGAATTCCGAGTTCGGAATTCCGAATTCCAAGTTCCGAATTCCGAGTTCCAAATTCTGAGTTTGGAATTCCGAGTTTGGAATTCCGAGTTTGGAATTCCAAGTTCCAAATTCCAAGTTCCAAATTCCAAATTCTGAGTTCGGAATTCCGATTTCGGAATTCCGAGTTCCAAGTTCCGAATTCCAAGTTCCGAATTCCGAGTTCAGAATTCCGAGTTCCGAGTTCCGTGTTCCGTGTTCCGAGTTCAGAATTCCGAGTTCCAAATTCCGAGTTCCGAAATTCCAAATTCCGAGTTCGGAATTCCGAGTTTGGAATTCCGAGTTCAAAAGTCTGAATTCCAAGTTCTGAGTTTGGAATTCCGAGTTCCGAATTCCAAGTTCTGAATTCCGAGTTCAGAATTCCAAGTTCAAAAGTCTGAATTCCAAATTCTGAGTTTGGAATTCCGAGTTCCGAATTCTGAGTTTGGAATTCCGAGTTCCGAAATTCCAAATTCCGAGTTCGGAATTCCGAGTTCAGAGTTCAGAATTCCGAATTCCGAGTTCCGAATTCCGAGTTCCGAATTCCGAATTCCAAATTCCGAGTTCCAAATTCCGAGTTCCAAATTCCGAGTTCCAAATTCTGAGTTCAGAATTCTGAGTTCCAAATTCCGAGTTCCGAGTTCCGTGTTCCGAGTTCAGAATTCCGAGTTGCGAAATTCCAAATTCCGAGTTCGGAATTCCGAGTTTGGAATTCCAAGTTCAAAATTCTGAATTCCAAATTCTGAGTTTGGAATTCCGAGTTCCGAATTCCAAGTTCAGAATTCCAAGTTCAGAATTCCGAGTTCAAAATTCCAAATTCCGAGTTCCGAGTTCCGTGTTCCGAGTTCAGAATTCCGAGTTCCAAATTCCGAGTTCCGAAATTCTGAGTTCCGAAATTCCAAATTCCGAGTTCGGAATTCCGAGTTTGGAATTCCAAGTTGAAAATTCCGAATTCCAAATTATGAGTTCGGAATTCCGAGTTTGGAATTCCGAATTCCGAGTTCCGAATTCCAAGTTCCGAATTCCGAGTTCCGAATTCCGAATTCCAAATTCCAAATTCCGAGTTCCGAGTTCCGAGTTCCGAGTTCCGAGTTCGGAATTCCGAGTTCGGAATTCCGAGTACCGAAATTCCAAATTCCGAGTTCAGAATTCCGAGTTCAGAATTCCGAGTTCCGAATTCCGAGTTCAGAATTCCAAGTTCGGAATTCCCAGTTCAAAATTCCGAATTGCAAATTCTGAGTTCAGAATTCCAAGTTCCAAATTCCGAGTTCCGAGTTCAGAATTCCAAGTTCCGAATTCCAAGTTCTGAATTCCGAGTTCCGAATTCCAAATTCCGAGTTCCAAATTCCGAGTTCCAAATTCCGAGTTCAGAATTCTGAGTTCCAAATTCTGAGTTTGAAATTCCGAGTTTGGAATTCCAAGTTCCAAATTCCGAGTTCCAAATTCCAAATTCCAAATTCCGAGTTCAGAATTCCGAGTTCCAAATTCTGAGTTCCGAAATTCCAAATTCCGATTTCGGAATTCCGAGTTTGGAATTCCAAGTTCAAAATTCTGAATTCCAAATTCTGAGTTTGGAATTCCGAGTTCAGAATTCCGAGTTCCGAGTTCGGAATTCCAAGTTTGGAATTCCAAATTCCAAATTCCGAGTTTGGAATTCCAAGTTCAAAATTCTGAATTCCAAATTCTGAGTTTGGAATTCCGAGTTCAGAATTCCGAGTTCCGAGTTCGGAATTCCAAGTTTGGAATTCCAAATTCCAAATTCCGAGTTCAGAATTCCAAATTCCGAGTTCGGAATTCCGAGTTCCGAAATTCCAAATTCCGAGTTCGGAATTCCGAGTTCAGAGTTCAGAATTCCGAATTCCAAGTTCCGAATTCCGAGTTCCGAATTCCGAATTCCAAATTCCGAGTTCCAAATTCCGAGTTCCAAATTCCGAGTTCCAAATTCTGAGTTCAGAATTCTGAGTTCCAAATTCCGAGTTCCGAGTTCCGTGTTCCGAGTTCAGAATTCCGAGTTGCGAAATTCCAAATTCCGAGTTCGGAATTCCGAGTTTGGAATTCCAAGTTCAAAATTCTGAATTCCAAATTCTGAGTTCGGAATTCCGAGTTCCGAGTTCCGTGTTCCGAGTTCAGAATTCCGAGTTGCGAAATTCCAAATTCCGAGTTCGGAATTCCGAGTTTGGAATTCCAAGTTCAAAATTCTGAATTCCAAATTCTGAGTTTGGAATTCCGAGTTCCGAATTCCAAGTTCCGAATTCCAAGTTCAGAATTCCGAGTTCAAAATTCCAAATTCCGAGTTCCGAGTTCCGTGTTCCGAGTTCAGAATTCCGAGTTCCAAATTCCGAGTTCCGAAATTCTGAGTTCCGAAATTCCAAATTCCGAGTTCGGAATTCCGAGTTTGGAATTCCAAGTTGAAAATTCCGAATTCCAAATTATGAGTTCGGAATTCCGAGTTTGGAATTCCGAGTTCAAAAGTCTGAATTCCAAGTTCTGAGTTTGGAATTCCGAGTTCCGAATTCCAAGTTCTGAATTCCGAGTTCAGAATTCCAAGTTCAAAAGTCTGAATTCCAAATTCTGAGTTTGGAATTCCGAGTTCCGAATTCTGAGTTTGGAATTCCGAGTTCCGAATTCCAAGTTCTGAATTCCGAGTTCAGAATTCCAAATTCCGAGTTCCGAGTTCCGTGTTCCGAGTTCAGAATTCCGAGTTCCAAATTCCGAGTTCCG